>NC_091338.1:11382563-11427563 GCF_038502225.1 Cherax quadricarinatus
GAGAAATGAAGCTTCTCTTTTTAAATTTAGTAATTTATACTGGAGAAGGAGTTACTAGCCCCTTGACTATTAGACATATTTGTTGTAAATAATCAGTGATCAAAGATAATGTACTAGGTACATTATTGTGACATATTAAAAATTACACTAAAGATTACTCTTAAAATGTTAATGAATGTCATAATTATTGATGTATTGAATCCTGCTAAATAATTTATGGGTATGTTTATAGTTCTGATGAATTAAGAAATCTTTAACAAAGTAAATTCACATTATCATCTTCATTATAACAAAGCACATTGACTGTAAAAATAAAATAACACACAAGAATCAGCAGACAGTAAAAAAAAAAACTGGTCTTTAAAATTTGACTACAATGTCAAGCAGAGGTTAAAAAATGCTGAAATAGCTAAGGAAAATATAAAAGTAATCAAAATATTAACTGCAGGAAGAAATTAAGATAAAAATATTTAATAACAGATTTTGGATATAAAGGACAAAATATTTGGCTAGACAAATGTTTGATGTAATTGATCAAGTCTACTGCATCAAAATTTTGTTTGTTAGCAGTAGTGTGCATGTCCATTAGGCTCTCCATACAACTGACCATGTCTGTTGCATCAGGCATTTCAATACAATGGGTTTTCATTTCAACAGACACTTTCTCCTCTCTATTAATCCATTATACAAAGGTAGGTAGTAGGTTGGTAGACAGCAACCACCCAGGGAAGTACTACCGTCCTGCCAGATGACTGTGAAACAAAAACCTGTAATTGTTTTGCATGATGGTAGGATTGCTGGTTTCGTTTTCTGTCTCATAAACACGCTAAGATAACAGGGATATCTTGCTACTCCTACTTACACTTTGGTCACACTTCACAGACACGCACATGCATATATATATATACATACATCTAGGTTTTTCTCCTTTTTCTAAATAGCTCTTGTTCTTTTTTATTTCTTCTATTGTCCATGGGGAAGTGGAAAAGAATCTTTCCTCCGTAAGCCATGCGTGTCGTATGAGGCGACTAAAATGCCGGGAGCAATGGGCTAGTAACCCCTTCTCCTGTATACAATTACTAAAAAAGAGAAGAAGAAAAACTTTATAAAACTGGGTTGCTTAAATGTGCGTGGATGTAGTGCGGATGACAAGAAACAGATGATTGCTGATGTTATGAATGAAAAGAAGTTGGATGTCCTGGCCCTAAGCGAAACAAAGCTGAAGGGGGTAGGAGAGTTTCAGTGGGGGGAAATAAATGGGATTAAATCTGGAGTATCTGAGAGAGTTAGAGCAAAGGAAGGGGTAGCAGTAATGTTAAATGATCAGTTATGGAAGGAGAAAAGAGAATATGAATGTGTAAATTCAAGAATTATGTGGATTAAAGTAAAGGTTGGATGCGAGAAGTGGGTCATAATAAGCGTGTATGCACCTGGAGAAGAGAGGAATGCAGAGGAGAGAGAGAGATTTTGGGAGATGTTAAGTGAATGTATAGGAGCCTTTGAACCAAGTGAGAGAGTAATTGTGGTAGGGGACTTGAATGCTAAAGTAGGAGAAACTTTTAGAGAGGGTGTGGTAGGTAAGTTTGGGGTGCCAGATGTAAATGATAATGGGAGCCCTTTGATTGAACTTTGTATAGAAAGGGGTTTAGTTATAGGTAATACATATTTTAAGAAAAAGAGGATAAATAAGTATACACGATATGATGTAGGGCGAAATGACAGTAGTTTGTTGGATTATGTATTGGTAGATAAAAGACTGTTGAGTAGACTTCAGGATGTACATGTTTATAGAGGGGCCACAGATATATCAGATCACTTTCTAGTTGTAGCTACACTGAGAGTAAAAGGTAGATGGGATACAAGGAGAATAGAAGCATCAGGGAAGAGAGAGGTGAAGGTTTATAAACTAAAAGAGGAGGCAGTTAGGGTAAGATATAAACAGCTATTGGAGGATAGATGGGCTAATGAGAGCATAGGCAATGGGGTCGAAGAGGTATGGGGTAGGTTTAAAAATGTAGTGTTAGAGTGTTCAGCAGAAGTTTGTGGTTACAGGAAAGTGGGTGCAGGAGGGAAGAGGAGCGATTGGTGGAATGATGATGTAAAGAGAGTAGTAAGGGAGAAAAAGTTAGCATATGAGAAGTTTTTACAAAGTAGAAGTGATGCAAGGAGGGAAGAGTATATGGAGAAAAAGAGAGAGGTTAAGAGAGTGGTGAAGCAATGTAAAAAGAGAGCAAATGAGAGAGTGGGTGAGATGTTATCAACAAATTTTGTTGAAAATAAGAAAAAGTTTTGGAGTGAGATTAACAAGTTAAGAAAGCCTAGAGAACAAATGGATTTGTCAGTTAAAAATAGGAGAGGAGAGTTATTAAATGGAGAGTTAGAGGTATTGGGAAGATGGAAGGAATATTTTGAGGAATTGTTAAATGTTGATGAAGATAGGGAAGCTGTGATTTCGTGTATAGGGCAAGGAGGAATAACATCTTGTAGGAGTGAGGAAGAGCCAGTTGTGAGTGTGGGGGAAGTTCGTGAGGCAGTAGGTAAAATGAAAGGGGGTAAGGCAGCCGGGATTGATGGGATAAAGATAGAAATGTTAAAAGCAGGTGGGGATATAGTTTTGGAGTGGTTGGTGCAATTGTTTAATAAATGTATGGAAGAGGGTAAGGTACCTAGGGATTGGCAGAGAGCATGCATAGTTCCTTTGTATAAAGGCAAAGGGGATAAAAGAGAGTGCAAAAATTATAGGGGGATAAGTCTGTTGAGTGTACCTGGTAAAGTGTATGGTAGAGTTATAATTGAAAGAATTAAGAGTAAGACGGAGAATAGGATAGCAGATGAACAAGGAGGCTTTAGGAAAGGTAGGGGGTGTGTGGACCAGGTGTTTACAGTGAAACATATAAGTGAACAGTATTTAGATAAGGCTAAAGAGGTCTTTGTGGCATTTATGGATTTGGAAAAGGCGTATGACAGGGTGGATAGGGGGGCAATGTGGCAGATGTTGCAAGTGTATGGTGTAGGAGGTAGGTTACTGAAAGCAGTGAAGAGTTTTTACGAGGATAGTGAGGCTCAAGTTAGAGTATGTAGGAAAGAGGGAAATTTTTTCCCAGTAAAAGTAGGCCTTAGACAAGGATGTGTGATGTCACCGTGGTTGTTTAATATATTTATAGATGGGGTTGTAAGAGAAGTAAATGCGAGGGTCTTGGCAAGAGGCGTGGAGTTAAAAGATAAAGAATCACACACAAAGTGGGAGTTGTCACAGCTGCTCTTTGCTGATGACACTGTGCTCTTGGGAGATTCTGAAGAGAAGTTGCAGAGATTGGTGGATGAATTTGGTAGGGTGTGCAAAAGAAGAAAATTAAAGGTGAATACAGGAAAGAGTAAGGTTATGAGGATAACAAAAAGATTAGGTGATGAAAGATTGAATATCAGATTGGAGGGAGAGAGTATGGAGGAGGTGAACGTATTCAGATATTTGGGAGTGGACGTGTCAGCGGATGGGTCTATGAAAGATGAGGTGAATCATAGAATTGATGAGGGAAAAAGAGTGAGTGGTGCACTTAGGAGTCTGTGGAGACAAAGAACTTTGTCCTTGGAGGCAAAGAGGGGAATGTATGAGAGTATAGTTTTACCAACGCTCTTATATGGGTGTGAAGCGTGGGTGATGAATGTTGCAGCGAGGAGAAGGCTGGAGGCAGTGGAGATGTCATGTCTGAGGGCAATGTGTGGTGTGAATATAATGCAGAGAATTCGTAGTTTGGAAGTTAGGAGGAGGTGCGGGATTACCAAAACTGTTGTCCAGAGGGCTGAGGAAGGGTTGTTGAGGTGGTTCGGACATGTAGAGAGAATGGAGCGAAACAGAATGACTTCAAGAGTGTATCAGTCTGTAGTGGAAGGAAGGCGGGGTAGGGGTCGGCCTAGGAAGGGTTGGAGGGAGGGGGTAAAGGAGGTTTTGTGTGCGAGGGGCTTGGACTTCCAGCAGGCATGCGTGAGCGTGTTTGATAGGAGTGAATGGAGACAAATGGTTTTTAATACTTGACGTGCTGTTGGAGTGTGAGCAAAGTAACATTTATGAAGGGATTCAGGGAAACCGGCAGGCCGGACTTGAGTCCTGGAGATGGGAAGTACAGTGCCTGCACTCTGAAGGAGGGGTGTTAATGTTGCAGTTTAAAATCTGTAGTGTAAAGCACCCTTCTGGCAAGACAGTGATGGAGTGAATGATGGTGAAAGTTTTTCTTTTTCGGGCCACCCTGCCTTGGTGGGAATCGGCCGGTGTGATAATAAAAAAAAAAAAATAACAAAGGTTTCACCTGCCTGTCAAGTGGGTTTGGAGGACACATTAGCCATAAAATAAAAAAGAGTCAGGAAAAACATTACAAAAGATTATACAAAATTTATATACAAATATAGATGAGGTATTCAAAAAATACTGAAGGGTAGGCAAACAACCTAACAAAAAATATTGTAGGTTTAATTAAAACCAAATCAAAGCAACTTATACTGTTCAGAGTAAGGTAGCATTAGGAAAATCTATACTGAATATGAGAAAGAACATAGATGAAAAGACTAGTGCAATAGCAATGCAATGGTGCTGAAACAGATGTTACAAACTGCAGAAATTCAAATAAAATGTACAGTGCTATATAATACTGGAAAACAATTAATTTGAGTTATTTTAAGAATGCCTTAAGTTATCATAACAGATTTGTTCATTACACATTTAACAATCCATGCAATCAGTAAAGAACAAATTGATTACTAAAACATTAGCTTTTTGGGGTCATGCATGCATAAATGAACTATTACACATCAAATTAATTATTGTATCACTAACAGAAACCTAGCAGAGAGAGAATAAAGACAGAATACAAAATAGCTCATAAAAAAAAGGGTGAAGTGTTATCTACTGGCTTATGACTAACCAGGGTGATGTCTAACTCCAAAGCAAGTGAATCAAGAGATCAAAGCAGTTAGAAGAGTGATAGATATCGTAGCAGATAAATTAGTCTCTGAGGTACAGGTTGGCCATCACTAATCCGGCAATCAGTTATTCGGCTCCATCAGTAATCCAGCACTAATTTCAGATAGCCTAATTTCAAATTTCATCATTATACTGACTCAGAAATTGTGCAGATGTTTGTAAATCCACAGCAGCAAGCCAGTGGAGGAGAGAGCAGTGATGAAAATGAGGAAGATGTAGCAGAAAGGGTCTCTATTGATAGGTTAATTAAGTGTATTCTAACCTAACCACTCTAATCCGGCAGACTCGCTAATCTGGCACACTACAGGTCCCAGTGATGCCGGATTAGTGATGGCCGACCTGTAATAGCTATAGTTACAGCCAGGTAACTTTCACTCACTGTATGCAAGTTGAGAGTACAGGTGTAAATGAGAGGCAGTAATCCTATACAGTATTTCATAGGGTGATGAATACATTCATAACATAATTCTTTTTTTGTCTCTTCAGAATTTTTCCAATCACAAGAAATAGAAGATCATGCAGCTTCATGTGGCTTGACAGTCCTTGTGGAAAGTGACAGTGACAGCAGTGACAACCAGCAGACCAGTGTCAAAAGACATGTAAAAATTAAATTTCGTTGTTTCTAAGTATTTCTTGTAAAAGTTACTTGTTTCTGAACCATATACTACAATTTAGAATCATACTTTCTTGATTAAGATGTTTTTATATGGAAGCTTAGTATAAAAATTGTTAATGTTACTTTAGAAAATGCTTTACTTTGCTCTGTAAATAAGTGCTATACTTTTATATGATAATCTTCTGGTACTATAACTTTTATATAACTCAGGCAGTACTGAATGATCACATGGGCTTAATACTTTCATTTGAGGCAATGGGTAGAATGAAAGGGGGTAAGGCAGCTGGGATTGATGGGATAAAGATAGAAATGTTAAAAGGAGGTGGGGATATAGTTTTGGAGTGGTTGGTGCTATTATTTAATGAATGTATGGAAGAGGGTAAGGTACCTAGGGATTGGCAGAGAGCATGCATAGTTTCTTTGTATAAAGGCAAAGGGGACAAAAGAGAGTGCAGAAATTATAGGGAAATAAGGCTGTTGAGTATACCTGGTAAAGTGTATGTTAGTTATTATTGAAAGAATTAAGAGTAAGACAGAGAGTAGGATAGCAGATGAACAAGGAGGTTTTAGGAAAGGTAGGGGAAGTGTAGACCAAGTGTTTACAGTGAAACATATAGGTGAACAGTATTTAAATGAGGGTAAAGAGGTTTTTGTGGCATATGGCAGGGTGGATAGGGGGGGCAGTGTGGCAGATGTTGCAAGTGTGTGGAATAGGAGGTAGGTTATTGAAAGCAGTGAAGAGTTTTTGACGAGGAAAGTGAGGCTCAGGGTAGAGTATGTATGAGAGAGGGAGATTATTTCCCAGTAAAAGTAGGTCTTAGACAAGGATGTGTGATGTCACCATGGTTGTTCAATATATTTATAGATGGGATTGTCAGAGAAGTGAATGTGCAGGTGTTCACAAGAGGTGTGGGGTTTAAAGATAAAGAATCTAACAGAAAGTGGAAGTTGTCACAGTTGCTCTGCTGATGACACTGTGCTTTTGGGAGATTCAGAAGAGAAGTTGCAGAGGTCAGTGGATGAGTTTGGTAGGGTATGAAAAAGAAGAAAATTGAAAGCAAATATAGGAAAGAGTAAGGTGATGAGGATAACAAAAAAATTAGGTGACAAAAGATTGGATATCAGATTGGAGGGAGAGAGTATGGAGATGAATGTATTCAGATATTTGGGAGGGGATGTGTCAGTGGATGGGTCTATGAAGGATGAGGTGAATCATAGAATTGATGAGGGTGAAAGGGTGAGTGGTGCACTTAGGAGTCTGTGGAGACAAAGAACTTTGTCCATGGAAGCAGAGGGAAATGTATGAGAGTATAGTTATACCAACACTATTATATTGGTGTGAAGCATGGGTGGTGACTGTTGCAACAAGGAGAAGGCTGGAGGCAGTGAAGATGTTGTATCTGAGGGCAATGTGTGGTGTGAATATAATGCAGAGAATTCATAGTTTGGAAATTAGGAGGAGATGCGGGATTACCAAAACTATTATCCAGAGAGCTGAGGAAGGGTTATTGAGGTGGTTCAGACATGTAGAGAGGATGGAACAAAATAGAATGACTTCGAGAGTGCATAAATCTGTAGTGGAGGGAAGGCGGGGGTAGAGGTCGACCTAGGAAAAGTTGAAGGGAGAAGGTAAAGGAGGTTTTGTGTGCGAGGGGCGTGGACTTCCAGCAAGCATGCGTAAGCCTATTTGATAGGAGTGAATGGAGACAGATGGTTTTTAGGACTTGACGTGCTGTTGGAATGTGAGCAGGGTAACATTTATGTTATGAAAGGATTTAGGAAAACCGGCAGGCCAGATTTGAGTCCTGGAGATGGGAAGTACAGTGCCTGCACTCTGAAGGAGGGGTGCTAATGTTGCAGCTTTATAACTGTAGTGTAAGCATGCCTCTGGCAAGACATTGATGGAGTGAATGATGATGAAAGTTTTTCTTTTTTGGGCCACCCTGCTTTAGTGGGAAACGGCCGAGGTGTCAATAAAAAAAAAGAAATAATAATATTTCTCTCATAATAGTAAAGAAATTTTGTACTTCATGAGCGATAAAGTTCAGCTCACATTTAAAAATAAAAGGTAAATCAGTATTATGATATATCACACTGGAAAGATATAGAAACTGAGAGAAAATTTTTCTATGCTACTTGTAGATAATGTTTATAAGGATAGCAGTAAGGAGGCAGAAGCTGTGTGTAGAATTAAGCAGCAGCTGAAGTAAAGTTACTACAGTATAAAACAATATAATGGATCACCTCCATAATGAAAGTTATTAAGGTGGCCATTCAGTGGAACTCTTGAAAATCTAGAACTTTTTCAAATCAGAACAAAAGTTTGAAGAAAAAACAGTTACAGTATAGTGTATTTCAGATATTCTGTTATTACAGAATTTACAATAACATTTTCTTTTCTTTTTCTCAGAAACATACAAAGGATGTGGAGGAGTGTCCAGTGTGTGGAGCTCTCATCAGCAAATCTGAGCTGAATGACCATGCAGCAGACTGTGCTAGTGCTATGTTTGACTGAAATACATATCATGCTTTTCATGCAGCAATGATGTGGTGTCTGCACTTAAAAAATGTGATCAAGCTAGAAAAAGTTTAAATGTAAGCCAAAGTCACTCTTAGAACTACAAGTGAATTTCAGAGGAATGATAAAAACAAAAAATGCTCTAGTTAGCTAATACAAGGAAAAGAGGACACATGATAACCACATACAGTATTGTTATTTGTATTTTTTGTTGGATTGTTTAAGTATGTAAAACTCAGTCTCCATAAAAGCCAATGCAATTAGAGTTTAGGATATATGGCATTCCAGAATTTTAATTAGGGGAAGTAGCTTCCATGGGGCATTTTTTTTTTTATGCATATGTTGAGCAGCATATTTTAAAGGTCTTTTCATACTGATAGCAAAAACACATATACATATTCTATTTTCTGTTGGTCCGTGTTTTCTGTTGCCATGAAGGTAAATACCCGAGTAGTACCGGGTATGCAGCTAATAAATTTTTTTACAAAGGAGTAGAACAAAAGAATGGTTGTAATTTTCATGGCAGTACCGACAGACCATGGAGAGGGACACTTACGTACTTATGTACAGTTCAGGACATTTATTGCTGGAAATGTTTTGCCACGAATAGCTGATGAAGCCATTTGTGGGATAATGTTTCCTTTAATAAATTTCCTGAGCTGTACATGAGTGTTCTTTTTCACAACAATGGATGGGATACAAAAGGAAGCAGCAAATGCTACAACCACTGGATTTTTAAAATATTATGTTAGATTCATTAAATACTGATGATGCATCATCACAAACATTGATATGCTCCTGTAGCTACAAATCAGTAATCATATATGGTGTCATCTAGGTAGCAGGTTGGTAGACAGCAATTTCCTAGGGAGGTACTACCATCCTGCCAAGTGAGTGTAAAATGAAAGCCTGTACTTAATTTACATGATGGTAGGATTGCTGGTGTCTTCTTTCTGTCTCATAAACATGCAAGATTTCAGGTACATCTTGCTACTTCTACTTAAACTTAAGTCACGATACGCATACATGTACAAGCGTATATATACACACACCCCTCTGGGTTTTCTTTTATTTTCTTACAAGTTCTTGTTCTTGTTTATTTCCTCTTATCTCCATGGGGAAGTGGAACAATTTTTCCTCTGTAAGCCATGATTGCCGTAAGAGCTGACTAAAATCCGGGAGCAAGGGGCTAGTAACCCCTTCTCCTGTATATATTACTAAAGTTAAAAAGAGGAACTTTTGTTCTTCTTTTTGGGTCACCCTGCTTTGGTGGGATATGGCTGGTTTGTTGAAATAAGAAGAAATGATGTCATGTCATATTGTACTATTTTCTGGAATACAGTCAGTTCTTGGGGTGAGATCTAACTCAATAACATTTTATATGAACTGTAGAAATATACCTAGTTGGATGAATCTTAAGTTTATTAAGGCACAGGTGCACATAAGTACAGCTATAATACATAGTGTAAATTACCTAAGATAACCTAAAAAAGTCAGAGTAACTTATTTTCATTAGCTGGCAATATAATGACATTTTTAAATAATCATTATTTACATATGTGACTGGTTTGGTCCAGTGGACAACACTGGCCTGTGAGTTGTATGACTTGCTTACCATGGGTTCAAGCCCCACCTGTTCTGGGATTTGTATGAACTAATTTTACTGCTTGATATATTTTCACCAGATAATACGGTGTATGACTCTTTGTACTTGTAACACTTATTGTGAATATAATAATACGTATATATATTTAGAGATTTTTTTTTTAATTATAATCAAGTATGAAATTAAATTTTAATCTGCCTAGAAAATCTTTTTTTTTTCCCCACTTTAATATTTTTTTTATTAACATGTTGTCTGTTTCCCACTGAGGCAGGGAAATTTTTTTTTAGAGATTTTGCCACCGAAGTGGCTAGTTTATTGTGCATTCCATATTCATCCTGTGGAAGGTAGCGCAAGAGCATATGGATACACAAAAGGCCTGGGAACTAGGCCCCAAAGGGTTAACAGGAGTACATATGAATTTATATCCACATATCTATAGCTCACTTATCTGTTACAAGCAAATTTAGGAAATTTGCTTGGTATATCTGGTATCTTATTTTCATTAATAAGATATCTTGACGTCACATAGGTTATTATACTGTCTATCTCTCTATTCCTCAATAAGTGGACAATTAAGCACATAGTATTCAAGACAGTGACCATATGCCTGATCACATAATTTGCATTTAGTTTGATCGTCATTTGTGTGTCTCCCAAACTGCCAGAAGTACTTGTAACCAAGCCTAAGCCTGGCCACTACAATGTCAGTCAGTACTTGTAACCAAGCCTAAGCCTGGCCACTACAACATCAGTCAGTCTGTTCACATTGCAAGTTGCTCCATAAACATACTTATCTATGTTCATGTTATCATAGTGGGTTATAGATCTACTCAGGCTTCTAACTGCATTCCTATAACAATCATTTTCATTATTTACTTCTCTCCTAAAATTATTCCTAATGTTAGACACAGATATACCAAAGCAGGGTTGACCTAAAGAGAGAGAAAAACCCAGAAAGACAGAAAAAACTTTCATCATTCAACACTTTCACCATCACTCATACAGAATCACTGCCTTTGCAGAGGCCTGACAAACTAGGCTGTCACTGTTGGCCACATGTAAACTGACATGCAGCCAGCAGTAACAGCCTTGTTGATCAGACCCTGATCCCCCATGAGGCCTGGTCTCAGACTGGGCCATGGGGATGTTGACCCCCGAAACCCTCTCCAGGTAAACTTCAGGTAAATACTACTACTACTACTACTACTAATAATAATAATAATAATAAATTTAAAATATTGTCCCCTTAAAGAAGATTCCTTGATGCTGGTGAAAGGCTCCTGATGCAAGGAATTGGACTTGTCCTCCTCTTCCATGGATTAAACCTCATTGTCTCCCATTCCCTAGGCACTGTATAACTCCTTTGGGTTTAGCACTTTCCCAAATATATAATTAGAATGTTCTATAAAACTGCTTATCAGTCCCCTCTCTGCCTTAATGGCAGAGAGGCTCTTGATCCAAGGAAAGGGACAAGCTCCTTTTCCTTGGATCGAATCTGAATGTCTCCCATTCACCAGGTACTGTATCACCCCTAGGGATTTAGTGCTTTCTCTGAATGTAATAAATGTCTAATACTGATAAAACAGGACATATGATGATGATGATGATGATGATGATGATGATGATGATGATGATGATGATGATGATGATGATGATGATGATGATGATGATGATGATGATGATGATGATGATGATGATGATGATGATGATGATGATGATGATGATGATGATGATGATGATGATGATGATGATGCTTTGCATAGAAATGTTTCAGATTATGTTTATATAATTATCTCAGCTGTAACCAAATAAAATGTAATTAAAATCATTGTAACCTCAAGGACCTCAATGGAAATAAGGCCCCTCAAAGGAGGTTCTTTGACGCTGGTGAGGGGCTCTTGATCTAGGGAATTGGATCTGTGCTCCAGTTCCCTGAACTGAGCCTGAGTACCTTCCATCCCCTCCCTCAGGCGCTGTATAATCCCTACGGGTTTAGTGCTCCCCCATGATTACAATGGAAGCAAGTCACTTTGACTTTTATTTTGGGTTATCCAAGGTAATTTACACTTTTGTTACTATGAATGATGATTGTACTTGTGTGTACCTGTCCCTAAATAAACTTACTATACACAAATAACCCGCACATAGGAGAAACCGATGACGAAGTTTCGGTCCGACGTGGACCGAAACATCGTCATAATTTTCACATATGTGCGAGTTATACGTGCATTGTTCCAGTCACGGTATTGTAAGTTTATTTAGGCACAAGTACACATAAGTACTATTATCATATATATAGTGTAAATTAACTGGGATAACTCTAAAAAAAGTCAAACTGACAAATTTCCACTGGGGTCCTAAACATAGTTCCATTAGGGTCCTTGTGCCTCTCTGTTCCTACTTATTGTCTATGCTAGTTAGAAATAAAGATTTTTTGATGTTTTCATTATATATATTTGTTGATTAGTGACCCTTCAAGGGAGGTTCCTTGACGCTGGTGAGGGGCTCTTGATCTAGGGAATTGGATATGTGCTCCGGTTCCCTGAATTGAGCCTGAATACCTTCCCCCCCACATGCGCTGTATAATCCTATGGGTTTAGCGCTCCCCCATGATTATAATTATTATTGTTGATTAGTGATGCCGTATAAGAGTGGGTCAACACTCATGACCAGTGACGTCATTAACCAAGGCCGAGAATAATCAGAGAAAGCTGACACGAGCTCTTTCTTTCCCTCTAATTCCGCTCTCCTCGTCTCTGGTAGGTTCATTCTGCACTCCTTCACATGAAAATGAAGCGGTAGAGGCTAAGTGTTAGTGGTGGCGGGTGGTGTGAGCTGGGTGGTGATGTATTAATGTTGGAAAGTTTGAGGTTGGAGTGGGAGGTCCTTGGCGCTGATTGGCTGGCGGCTGCCTCGAGCTGCTCCTCGACCAATGAGGACGAGGCAGCTCCAAGTCCCTTTCACCCAGCGCCATATTAAGTGACACCTGCAGCCTCCCTTCATCTCTAGTCACTCTCACACGTCTTTCTAGATTAAAAACGCTCGTTTGTAGCGGGTAGTTTCTGCCTGGTAGCTCCGCCATAGCTGGACGACTTTTAAACTTCAAGGAAGTTTTTTTTTTTAAACGTGAAAGAGTCAAGGACGAGGCAGTTCAAGGACGAGGTTGGTCAAGGACGAGGCTGCTAAAGGACGAGAAAAATTGGCACATAATGAAGCAAAACTGGGTAGACGCCCCTCAAATTGGCATAGTTGTGGAAGTGTTGTGTAGCTCTGCCAGAGTGTTAATACTGGCCCCTAAGCATTTGTGTTGTGATTACTAGTATGAGGTTATGACCCTAGGAGTTACTACTGTGGCTTCTGGGCTGTGTGAGGCTGAGGCTGTGTGAGACCGGGACTGTGTGCGACAATGGAAGCACAGGGAGGGAAGCAGTCGTCTTCGCCGTCGGGCAGCGAGGAGCTAGAGAGCGATGCGGATAGCAAACACGAAGATCAGGCGGATGATACAAAGGACTCTGAGGAAGAAAATGAAGAGAACGATAAAGAAGACGTGGACGATTCTGACTCCGATGACAGCGAACCAACTGAAGAGGAGGGCTCGGAGAATTCAATAAAATTTAGCGTTAACTGCAAGTCAGAATTTGATAAAGTTGAGAACTCTGAAGACAGGAAAAAATTTAAGGATTCTGAAGGCTCTATGCATGAATCTGAGGGATATGGAATGGACGCAGAATGTTATCCAATGGCTGACCTGCCGCTTGAGGTGATCACCACAGTGGAACCAACGAACTATTCTTACCCAGTCTTGAAGAATATGTCAAATGGAGTCTTGACACACAGAAACATATTCACAGAGCATGAACGCTCTGTCCTCGTCAATATTATTAACAAGTATCGAAACATAGTCGACACTAGAAGTCGTACTCGGGAAATATATCTAGAGAAACAGAGTGTGTGGCAACAAATTGTGGAAGAATACAATAGTACAGAGAACATAATGGTACGCACAGAGAAGGAACTGCGTAAGTGTTGGGATAACATGAAGTACCGTGCCAAGCAAGCAGAAAAGGAAATGTTTAAGGTACTCGACCAAGCCTTTGATGGAGTTCAAGTGAAGAATGAGGCATCGGAGTTTGAGGTTAAGATGGAGCCGCCAGACTTTGATGACCGACATTCTCACACAGGTTAGTCTTCAGTCATGTTTACTATAATTCTTTACCACCTTTTTCCTACAAAAAAAGTGATTCCATTTTGTCTTCCCTTTTATACAGTAAGTTTATTTAGGCACAGGTACACACAAGTACAGTTAGCATACATAGTGTAAATTAATTAGGATAACCCATAAAAGTACTATACAAATGTATTTATATATTATTTGACCTTGTTAATGATGGCCCTAAATCTATTTGTACTGTATCTAATGTAACAATTTCACTGTTGTGCATAGCCTAGTTTCCAACAAGTGTCATTTCTCTACAAAAAAAATTAAAGTGCTCAGAGTGCTATTTTTTAATTTGGAAAAGGCCATATTTCCACATCTAGCACTTATATTCCTTAAAAACTGAATATCTATACAGTGGAACCTCGAATTTTGGCCGTAATCCATTCCAGAAGCTCGGCTGAAACTCGGATTGTTTGAAAGTCAAAGCAATATTTCCCATAAGAAATGTAAATCCATTTAATCCGTTCCAGACACCCAAAAATATTAAAAAAAAAATACGTTTTTCAAAGATTAACTATAGTTTTACAAACACAGAACAATTATAAATATATATAGTACGTACTTAAATGACTAATGAACTAGATAAATAAACATTTAAAATCACATTTACACACCTTTATTGACGACACATGTTGGCATATGGAAGACAGGGAGGAGAAAGGGAGGAATTGTTATTGTTTGGAAAGGAATCCCCTTCCATAAAGACTTTAGGTACCAAGTCATTCGGGGTTACTTCCCTTTGTTTTTTAATGGCGCTAGGACCAGCTTGAGTCACTGGACCCCTGTCACACAAAAAAAAAAAAACTGTCTGGAGAGGTCTGTTTCTGGCGTCTCTTTAGCATTTGTCCAAAATGGGACATGGTTTTGTCACTGAACATGTTGCAGAGATGGCTTGTTTCAGCTTGCTCAGTTAGCCTATCCATAGGCTTGTGTCCTGGCAGTGCCTTTTCCTCCTGCGTGATGTAGGTCCTCTTTGGCATTTTCTTGCATAAGAGGCCTGTTTCGTCACAATTGAACACTGTTGGGGGACGAATCCTTCAGCCTCTACATAGTCCTTGAATTCATGCACAAATTTTTCATCTGCACGTTTGTCTGAACTTGCATCCTTGCCATGCCTTACAACACTGTGCATGCCATTATGCTTCTTGAAGTTGTTGAACCAGCCTCTGCTGGCCTTAAATTCACTAACATCAGCACTTGTTCCAGGCATTTTCTTTACGAGATCCGTGTGCAACTGCCTCGCCTTTTCACAAATGGTCGTCTCTGAAACACCATCTCCCGCTAATTGTTTATCATTGATCTACACCAACAACAACTCTACATTTTTTATTGTTTGTGATCCATTTTTCGGTAGCATTTCTACCCCTTTCGCATCATCAGCTTCCTTGATTTCTTTTTTCTTCGCCAGGATGGAACTGATGGTTGATTTGTTTTTGCTATACATCCTGGCAAGTTCGAGCACACGCACACCACTTTCGTATTTATCGACAATTTTCTTCTTCAATTCTATTTTGTTTCTCACTTTCTTTACCAAAGGGCTGGTACTAGGAAGTTCTTTTGGGCCCATGGTTAATTATGTAGCAGTCGCTCTCAATCAACAAGCACAAAAAGCAATGGATTATTGTGAAATGTTTGGATGAACGTGCAGGGTAATGTTCACTTGAGGAGAAACAAAGCCAGACTGACTCTCAACACATGCGTGGGATGCTTTGTGTGGGCGCAGACAGGTCTGGTACAGCGGCCGAAACTCTAAGGTACTGTTCACAACTCAAGACAAAATTTAGGCGAAAAAGTGACTGAAACTCAAAACAGCCAAAACTGGGGTGGCCAAAACTCGAGGTTCCACTGTATTACTAAAAGCATTTACTTTTTTTTTATAATCATATAATAGTTTATGCATCAGAAATACACTGGTACCTTGACTTATGAGTTTAATTCGTTCAGTGACCGAGCTCATGACTCAATATGCTCGTATATCAAATCAATTTTCCTCATTGAAATTAATTGAAATGCCATTAATCCGTTCCAGCCCCGAAAAAACAATCCCAGGGACAGGAGAAAATACTTCAGTATAACGCTAATATTAATTCTATGGCTTATTTATCCATCAGAATTGATCTAATAGGACACAATAAACACTATAAACAACATAGAAACATGATATATACTCTACAATGAATAAAATAGGTCATAATATGGCGAGTGTCCAGGACCAGTCCGAGCATATAAAATCATTACTGCTCCTTCATATAACATGTTCTTTGGTCCTGGGTAAGAGAAAACAAAGTTTCTGAGAGGCTAACTGCACTAGATCACTAGTGCAGTGATATACGAATATCTCGGAAGTAAGTTAATGACTTATTTCATGGAGCCCACATTTATTATTTAAGTAAGAGCCAGTTGTGAGTGTGGGGGAAGTTCGTGAGGCAGTAGGTAAAATGAAAGGGGGTAAGGCAGCCGGGATTGATGGGATAAAGATAGAAATGTTAAAAGCAGGTGGGGATATAGTTTTGGAGTGGTTGGTGCAATTATTTAATAAATGTATGGAAGAGGGTAAGGTACCTAGGGATTGGCAGAGAGCATGCATAGTTCCTTTGTATAAAGGCAAAGGGGATAAAAGAGAGTGCAAAAATTATAGGGGGATAAGTCTGTTGAGTGTACCTGGTAAAGTGTATGGTAGAGTTATAATTGAAAGAATTAAGAGTAAGACGGAGAATAGGATAGCAGATGAACAAGGAGGCTTTAGGAAAGGTAGGGGGTGTGTGGACCAGGTGTTTACAGTGAAACATATAAGTGAACAGTATTTAGATAAGGCTAAAGAGGTCTTTGTGGCATTTATGGATTTGGAAAAGGCGTATGACAGGGTGGATAGGGGGGCAATGTGGCAGATGTTGCAAGTGTATGGTGTAGGAGGTAGGTTACTGAAAGCAGTGAAGAGTTTTTACGAGGATAGTGAGGCTCAAGTTAGAGTATGTAGGAAAGAGGGAAAATTTTTCCCAGTAAAAGTAGGCCTTAGACAAGGATGTGTGATGTCACCGTGGTTGTTTAATATATTTATAGATGGGGTTGTAAGAGAAGTAAATGCGAGGGTCTTGGCAAGAGGCGTGGAGTTAAAAGATAAAGAATCACACACAAAGTGGGAGTTGTCACAGCTGCTCTTTGCTGATGACACTGTGCTCTTGGGAGATTCTGAAGAGAAGTTGCAGAGATTGGTGGATGAATTTGGTAGGGTGTGCAAAAGAAGAAAATTAAAGGTGAATACAGGAAAGAGTAAGGTTATGAGGATAACAAAAAGATTAGGTGATGAAAGATTGAATATCAGATTGGAGGGAGAGAGTATGGAGGAGGTGAACGTATTCAGATATTTGGGAGTGGACGTGTCAGCGGATGGGTCTATGAAGGATGAGGTGAATCATAGAATTGATGAGGGAAAAAGAGTGAGTGGTGCACTTAGGAGTCTGTGGAGACAAAGAACTTTGTCCTTGGAGGCAAAGAGGGGAATGTATGAGAGTATAGTTTTACCAACGCTCTTATATGGGTGTGAAGCGTGGGTGATGAATGTTGCAGCGAGGAGAAGGCTGGAGGCAGTGGAGATGTCATGTCTGAGGGCAATGTGTGGTGTGAATATAATGCAGAGAATTCGTAGTTTGGAAGTTAGGAGGAGGTGCGGGATTACCAAAACTGTTGTCCAGAGGGCTGAGGAAGGGTTGTTGAGGTGGTTCGGACATGTAGAGAGAATGGAGCGAAACAGAATGACTTCAAGAGTGTATCAGTCTGTAGTGGAAGGAAGGCGGGGTAGGGGTCGGCCAAGGAAGGGTTGGAGGGAGGGGGTAAAGGAGGTTTTGTGTGCGAGGGGCTTGGACTTCCAGCAGGCATGCGTGAGCGTGTTTGATAGGAGTGAATGGAGACAAATGGTTTTTAATACTTGACGTGCTGTTGGAGTGTGAGCAAAGTAACATTTATGAAGGGATTCAGGGAAACCGGCAGGCCGGACTTGAGTCCTGGAGATGGGAAGTACAGTGCCTGCACTCTGAAGGAGGGGTGTTAATGTTGCAGTTTAAAAACTGTAGTGTAAAGCACCCTTCTGGCAAGACAGTGATGGAGTGAATGATGGTGAAAGTTTTTCTTTTTCGGGCCACCCTGCCTTGGTGGGAATCGGCCGGTGTGATAAAAAAAAAAAAAAAAATAAATGCAATAATATTCAAGTTTATTCTCTATAAAGATTATAGTGCAGGATTTACATATTATAAAATATTGGTTACAATGTGTTGTTTACATATTATAACATACTAATTGCAAAGAGGGCCACTATCGTGCCTAGCATGACTAGGTATTTCGGGCAGACTAAGAATAATTCAAATTACATATATTGATACAGGTTATGGAGCATATTGATATTAAAGCTTGGTAACTGCATTACAGTTTGTAATTTTACCAATGAGAATGGCAGTGAGAATGACAGGAATCATAAAAAATGATTGTTTTACAGTTGGCTTGTGAAATATTGGAAATATTACAAATATTTTGCAGTTTTTGTGGGAGTAAAGGGCAAGATGTTTTGCAAATGTCAAAAACTTAGCAACTTTATTTTTTTGTAGAATAACTAAAGATAATTACACAATTACCTCCAGTGAGAACATCGCACTAGCATTGTTTTATAAGTATCAAGTCCCAAAGCCACCTTTCATTGTGCCATTTAGGCTGGGGTTCTTGCCAGATGTCATTTTCAGTAAATATTTTTTTTTTTTTTGCTCGTAACTTGGATTTTGGCTCACAACTCAAAGCAAAAAATCGACCTAGTGACGGCTCGTAACTCAGAAAACTCGTAAGTTGGGGCACTCGTAAGTCAAGGTACTACTGTATGACTAAATGTATTCCTAGCATTAGCTAGTTCAGGAAGAGAAATAAAAGTTTCCTTATGAGTGAAGCTACAGAGAGGGAGGAGTGTGATTTCCTGTATAGTTAACATTTGTGCCCGAAATGCCTCGGCATAATAGTGGCTTTCTTTGCTCCAATCATATTATGATATGTAAACACACATTGTAACCTAAGCAAAGAAATAAATTTTTTATATTATTATTATCACACTGGCCGATTCCCACCAAGGCAGGGTGGCCCGAAGAAGAAAAACTTTCACCATCATTCACTCCATCACTGTCTTGCCAGAAGGGTGCTTTACACTACAGTTTTTAAACTGCAACATTAACACCCCTCCTTCAGAGTGCAGGCACTGTACTTCCCATCTCCAGGACTCAAGTCCGGCCTGCCGGTTTCCCTGAATCCCTTCATAAATGTTACTTTGCTCACACTCCAACAGCACGTCAAGTATTAAAAACCATTTGTCTCCATTCACTCCTATCAAACACGCTCACGCATGCCTGCTGGAAGTCCAAGCCCCTCGCACACAAAACCTCCTTTACCCCCTCCCTCCAACCTTTCCTAGGCCGACCCCTACCCTGCCTTCCTTCCACTACAGACTGATACACTCTTGAAGTCATTCTGTTTCGCTCCATTCTCTCTACATGTCCGAACCACCTCAACAACCCTTCCTCAGCCCTCTGGACAACAGTTTTGGTAATCCCGCACCTCCTCCTAACTTCCAAACTACGAATTCTCTGCATTATATTCACACCACACATTGCCCTCAGACATGACATCTCCACTGCCTCCAGCCTTCTCCTCGCTGCAACATTCATCACCCACGCTTCACACCCATATAAGAGCGTTGGTAAAACTATACTCTCATACATTCCCCTCTTTTCCTCCAAGGACAAAGTTCTTTGTCTCCACAGACTCCTAAGTGCACCACTCACTCTTTTTCCCTCATCAATTCTATGATTCACCTCATCTTTCATAGACCCATCCGCTGACGCGTTCACTCCCAAATATCTGAATACGTTCACCTCCTCCATACTCTCTCCCTCCAATCTGATATCCAATCTTTCATCACCTAATCTTTTTGTTATCCTCATAACCTTACTCTTTCCTGTATTCACCTTTAATTTTCTTCTTTTGCACACCCTAAAAAGAAATAAATATTTTATTTTATTTTTTTATTTATTAATACTGTTGTAAATAACTTGGTTCATTTATTGTTGTCGTACCTCTTTTTACTGTAATGATTTTCATGCAGTTGAGTAACTTCACTGTTTTAATGTTTTAGGTTATAGTCATGATTTATTTCTGCTGTAACTTACAGCTAAGCATTAAATAATAATATATTACAAGGACCCCAATGGCAGTAAGTCACTTTGCCTTTTTGTTTGGTTATCCTAGGTAATTTACACATGCTAGTATGATAATTGTGATTCCTGAATTTGGATAACTGTACTTATGTATACCTTTAACTAAATAAACTTAATTACTTCTTGATAGTATTCTTTAACCCTTTCACTGTTGAAGCCCCTGATCACAAACATGCTCTGTGTCGTAAAATATTCGAGAAAATAAAAAATTTCTTACCAAATCTTAAGAATATTTTTTTAATTGTTTTAAAAGAAATTTTTTTTTGCGATGAGCACTTACTGAGCCAACTCTGTTGAGGGGGAGGGGGGGGAGTCAGGCTCTGACTGTAACCGAGTAGCAGCCTCTCTCCAGAATGCTACTGACCATGTTTCCCACTGGGCCACTACTCATAGGTTTAAATTTTCTCTTACTAAAACATGTGAGATTGCTTTCAGAAGACGCTCTGTTGTCCCTAATACCGCATTGTACCTGTATGGTTCCTGCATCCCAGAATGAGATAGTCAAATTTCTCAGCCTTTTGTTTGGTCTCAGGATGTCCTGGAAACCACATAACCTCCTTGAAAGCTACTTGCCATAGCTGCCTGTGTCTCCTTAACCAAATCTTAAGAATATTTTTTTAATTGTTTTAAAAGAAAATTTTTTTTGCAATGAGCACTTACTGAGCCAACTCTGTTGAGGGGGGGGGGAGGCAGGCTCTGACTGTAACCGAGTAGCAGCCTCTCTCCAGAATGCTACTGACCATGTTTCCCACTGGGCCACTACTCAAAGGTTTAAATTTTCTCTTACTAAAACATGTGAGATTGCTTTCAGAAGACGCTCTGTTGTCCCTAATACCGCATTGTACCTGTATGGTTCCTGCATCCCAGAATGAGATAGTCAAATTTCTCAGCCTTTTGTTTGGTCTCAGGATGTCCTGGAAACCACATAACCTCCTTGAAAGCTACTTGCCATAGCTGCCTGTGTCTCCTTAAAGCTATTGCCTATCTTTCTGAGTTGTATGTAATTCTCATGGCTGTTAACACACATTGCATACCTTAAATGAAAATAAAAATGTTTATTTCTTTGCAAAGCTTACAATGTGTGGTTTACATATTGTAAAATATTAATTACAAAGAAGGCCACTAGCATGCCTAGGCATTTCGGGCAGACTAATCCTAATTCTTTCTCTATATTGACACAGGTTATGGAGCAGTACATTTTAATTCACATTATTGCATTCTGGTATAAAAGTTAGTTAAATGAAGTGATTAACATTAATTAGATTGATAATAGTGAAGTAGTACAAAACATGTACAGGTCTCCCTCAACATTCGTGAGGGTTAGGGGATCAAGAACCTCGCGAATGTTGAAAAATCATGAATGTTTGGTGCCCCAATATATTGTAGGGAAATATAATACAATACTGCTTCCTTAACCTATTGAACCATGAACAATCATAAAACACATGAAAACATCGTAAAATATTGTACTAGTGCCAGCCCTTTGGTAAAGGAGGTGAGAAAAACTATAGTGATTCAGTGATTCTATGATATGTACGACACTAAAGCAGCACAAGTCGATAAAGGCTATAGCACCAGCCAGCAATAAAGTGTAGCATTAACAATGTAGCAAGTAAGTTAAGCGATTAATCGATAGAAAAAGAACAGTACGAACCTAATTACTCCAGTGTTGTTGGAGTTATATAGGGCGACTGACAACACCACTGTCTCTAGTCTCTACCGCCTCTGATGCCGCCTCCACCACCATGTAAGGCTTATGCTCTCAATGGCCCTTATGCACCCAACAACAACAACTCAGCAACACTCGTCACATACTACTAATGACGTATTTTATTCATTCTAGAGTATATGTCATGCTTCTTTGTTATTAATATTGTTCATTATGTCATATTAGATGAATTGTGATAGATAAATAAGCCGTAGAGTTGATATTAGTGTCATATTGAAGGATTGTCTTGTCCTATCTCCAAACAAACTCTTCCACTGCCACAATTCCTAACATACTTAATGACATATTTTATTTATTCTAGGTGTATATGTCATGTTTCTGTGTTATTAATATTGTTTATTATGTCATATTAATTGATTTGTGATAGATAAATAAGCCGTACAGTTGATATTAGTGTCATATTCTCCAACAATAAACTCACCTTCCCACCCTCTGCCCTGTCTGCCATACACCAACATGAGTCTTCAGTAAATGTAAGTGTGATGTTAAATGTTCATTTATATATTTTATTAGTGCTTTATATTTATTTGGCATTCTTCTCTACATGTAAATCTATATTTAAGCTAGGGAAGTGACCCCTGAAGTGACCTAGAGTCCTCATAGAAACATGGAATATACTCTAGAATGAATAAAATAAGTCATGCTTGTAACGACAAGTGTTGTGTTGTTGTTGGGTGTACAAGGGCCACTGAGAGAATAAGCCATACATAATGTTGGTGAAGCTGCAGCTGAGGCGCCGGTGTTTTCTGTAGCCCTATATAACTCCAACAATATTGGAGGAGTTAGTAGAATCGCTGAATCAGTGAAGAAGGCACCCTCTACCACCACCACCACAACTACCACCACCCTCTACCACCATCACTACCACCCTCTACCACCATCACTACCACCCTCTACCACCATCACTACCACCCTCTACCACCATCACTACCACCCTCTACCACCATCACAACTGCTACCACTTTACTACCCTCTACCACCACCACTTTCGTATTTTTCTACAAACTTTTTCTTAAATTATGTGTTTCTCACATTCTTTACCAAAGGGCTGGCACCAGAAGCTTTCTTTGGAGTCATGGTGGCTTATTTAGCAATTGCAAACACTAAAACGAATGAAATATTATGAAATGTATCATATGAGCTCGTGGGATCATCCTCACTCACTGATAAACAGTGGCACACTGGCTGGGAATGGAGTGTGATGCGGCTCGGAGCCGTGCATATGCGTCCGAGATGAACGACTATTTACGAGTCAAATGACTGTTTGCGAGTCGATGTTTTGACGAAAAAATATTATGATTTTCAAAAATTACGAGTTTCGAGCCTTAGGAAAAATGAGGGACCACTGTATATATCTACTCGTTGTATGCAACACAGTAACTGCACAAACATCATCATTATATTGTTTACAAAACAGGTTTACACAAACCCACGCTGCCTTCCCCACACCCACACTGTCTCCACCACCACCCATGCTTGACTTTTTTTTGGGTTATCCTAGGTTCTCTACATATGCTGCTATGTGTGATAATCTATGTAACTGTATTTTTGTATACCTGAATAAGCTCACTTACATGCTGTCTTCCCAACCACCCATGCTGTCTTCCCCACCCACACCATCATCCCTACCATCCATGCTTCCTTCCCCACCCACCCACCCACCATCAAGCTGCCATCCCTTTTCACTATTTATATCTGGTATCCTGGGCATTGCTTTCGGTCACAAACTCCTCAAAACAACGAAATTCATCTTCACTGACACTTACATCTGTGTTAGAACAATCACTTGGAAAGAGAAGAGTCCCAAATTTGCTGGGGAGTCAGATATTTCTTACCGCTAGGCATACTGAACAAGGACTACTGAAATGGTGTTCCCACGATGCACCACTGGCTCCCCGACTTTTTTTTTATGCGCACACTGACCATGCAGACCCACTCTCACACATGTAGGCCACCAGCTTTCTCCCACTAGATCTGAAGCCACTAGAATTTTGGCGTAGTACTACGGCACCAACACTGGCTTGTAAGCCGTAGTACTGCTGCACCAACAGTGGAAAGGTTAATGCAGACTCCCTCTTTAACTTTGTCAGCAACTGCCTTATTACACCAACTTTGATTATATTTTCCCTTTAGTGCCTCCCATTACCCTTGCTAACTCTGCCTCTTGCATACTCCTAACTGTAACTGATCTCTGGTCTTCGTATATTTCATCTTTGGCACATCCCACTAGCAGTGCTGTATGACTTGTAGGTTTAGCACTTAGTTTTGACTGTAATATTAATAATAACATGTATTACTACAGTTTGTAAGACAATTGTAATAACTCAGAACTTGTATTATTGTACCCATGTGCAATTATACTTCAATAAACTTAATGTTGAGAGTTTTAGGTTCCTGGGAAGGAGTGGTAAGGTTACCTGCATGCTGCAGTGTGTTAAGGAGGGCGTGGTGTCAGCAGAGTTGCTGCATGTTGACTACTAACATGCATTGAATACAACTGAGGAACTGCCCAAGGGACCAACAGAATGATTAAATCTACAATTGCTGACCAGTCTCTACTAAATGAGTGTGAACCCCATTGCACTTTTATTTTTGTAAGATCTGTTGGTCTAAAAAGTTTTGGCTTTTTGGGGGGGGGGCTCTCAGGAACGTAACCCTATTTTTCCCATAAGTTCTTCAGTTCACCTAGAACGGTTTTTTACCTAACACTGCGTTTTCAGGAACGTAACTACTGTGTTCAATGACGGTCTACTGTACCTCAAAAATGTCACATCCCGAAATTAAAACATTCAGTTTTACGTGTGCTGTGAAAATCCTTTCAATCTGTTCATTATTAACGGCAATATGAAATAGGTCAGTAACCTCCTAGATATTCTAGGAAACGTGCGCATAGCTGATTACTTTTTTTTTTCTTTCTTTTTTTTTTTCACAGGATAAGTGATCTTCTATAGTTACCCTTCAGGTGCATAGTGTATAACGTTTTCTGTAATGGTTGCAGTCACTTTTTTTATCCCTCCCCACTGCCCACCCTTCAATACCTCTCCATAGTAAGTAAGTTTATTCAGGTGTACACAAATACAGTTACATAATTATCATACATAGTAGCATATGTGTAGAGAACCTAGGATAACCCAAAAAAGTCAGTGACATTTCCATGTATTTTTATTTATTTGGGCATCTTTATCATGCTTCTGTGTTATTTGTCATACCTAATATTATTCTGGAATAAATATGATAGGTAGATAACCTTAATTGATAGTAATAGTATAATTATACAGTATTTTATAGCACTGAGAGGCATACCCCCTCCACTCATCATGGGCAATCATGAGTTACTGAGACACTGCTCACTTCTCTCTGCTTTAGCTAGCTCAGCCCACTTTGTAACGATGCCAATCAGTGAATTAAATACAGTGGACCCCCGCATAACGATATTAATCCATTCATGAGAGCTCATTGTTATGCGAAATTATCGTTATGCGAATGAATTTTCCCCATAAGAAATAATGGAAATCAAATTAATCCGTGCAAGACACCCAAAAGTATGAAAAAAAAAATTTTACCACATGAAATATACATTTTCCTACACACAAAGAGAAGGATACATGCACAATAGTAGAGTAGTACATGCACAGTATATATTGTGCATGTACTACTCTACTAAATGAAGAATAAATGACACTTACCTTTATTGAAGATGCAGCAATGACTGATGAGACACTGTGTCCTGGGAGTGCCTTTTCCTCCTGAGTACTGTAGGTCCTGTTTGGCATTTTCTTCCAGAACAGGCCTTATCACACTGTATGCCACTACGATTCTTAAATCTCTCAAACCAACCTTTGCTGGCTTTAAATTCACCAATATGAGTACTAGTCCCAGGCGTTTTTCCCTGTTCACCTGGGTGTTAGTCGACTGGTGTGGGTTGCATCCTGGGAGACAAGATTAAGGACCCCAATGGCAATAAGTTAGACAGTCTTTGATGACACTGACTTTTTTGGGTTATCCTGGGTGGCTAACCCTCTGGGGTTAATTGTTTCTTGGTATTCTCAATAAGCCACACCAACAACAGTGATACAGCAGCAACAGCAGCAGCTGACAGTGCTACAGCAGCAGCAGACAATGCTACAGCAGCAGCAGACGGTACTACAACAACAGAAGCAGCAGCAGCAGCAGCAGCAGCAGCTGACGGTGGTACAGCAGCAGCAGCAGCTGACGGTGCTACAGCAGCAGCAGCAGCTGACAGTGCAGCAGCAGGTGACAGTGCAGCAGCAGCAGCAGCAGCAGCAGCAGCAGCAGACGATGCTACAGCAGCAGCAGACAATGCTACAGCAACAGCAGACGGTACTACAACAGCAGCAGCAGCAGCAGCTGACGGTGGTACAGCAGCAGCAGCAGCTGATGGTGCTACAGCAGCAGCAGCTGACAGTGGTGCAGCAGCAGCAGCAGCAGCAGCAGCAGCAGCTGACGGTACAGTAGCAGCAGCAGCAGCTGATGGTGCTACAGCAGCAGCAGTAGCTGACAGTGCTACAGCAGCAGCAGCATCAGCAGTTGACCATGGTACCACAGTATTTCGATAATATTTCTCACCCTTTTTACCACAGGGTTGGCACTAGAAGCTTTCTTGGGGCCCATGGTCACTTATTTTGCAGATAAAATCACCAAAAACACTGTAATAATACGAAATGTTACGATTGTATGCTTGGATGTTACCGCAGAGGCTGGCTTGTAAACAATGCCACCGGCGGAACATGTGAGGCTGGCTCAGGCCGCACATTAGACGCGTCTCGGACGAATAGTGTTGAGCGGGTTTTTTAGCGGTATGCGAGGCAAAATCTTACCGATAAAATGTATCGATATGCGGATTTAACGTTAAGTGATGCCAACGGTATGCGGGGGTCCACTGTACAGTGGAACCTCGGTATACTATCAGCTCCCTACTCAAACAAAGCTCAGCACTTGACCAAACAAATACAACCTGCCAGAACTTCGCTGTAAACTATTTCGTGTTTCTTTGCATTTTTTTTTTGTTTGTACTTGTATAAATAAGTCACCATGGGGCCTACGACGATTAGTAATAATAGCCAACCAAACAGAAAATGGTCGGGAAGAACTTGTTCGATACTCAAACGGAGCGGCACTTGAACAGCCTTCTGGAATGAATTAAGGTCGCATACTGAGGTTCCACTGTACGTATATTAGAAAGAAAAAAAATAAAAAAACTCCAACTTGTTAACTTTGTTTTAATTTGCATAACTCTTATATATTACAGAAAACATTAGAAAAGTAAAATACACATATGAGTTAAGCTTACAGAAATAAGTCACTTTGACTTTTTTTGGGTTATCCTAGGTTCTCTACACATACACTGCTATATATGATAATCTCTGTAACTGTATTTGTGTATTCCTGAGTGAACTTGCTAGCCTAAGAATCCGGCAACATTTTGGTATAAGTATCATCTTTGTACCTTGTTTCTTCAAAGAATTACAGTGGAACCCCAAGTATCGGCTGCTGCATTATTGGCCAATTCGTATTTAGGCTGGTTTTTGGGCAGAAATTTTGCTCTGTATTTTGGCTGTTGCCTTGTAAATTGTCCATATTATACGCGTCAACCCGTCTCCCGCCGGGACGCCGCAAGTAGATGAGTCAGTCTCCCTGTGTCTCTTGGTGAATGAGCATATATGTACTCCGCACATTCATCTAACCATTTTCGTAAAATCCATTGGTTTTTGTGCTTGTTTATTAAATGCAATTGTGAAATAAGCTACCATGGGCCCAAAGAAAGTTCAGAGTGCCAGCCCTTTGGTAAAGAAAGTGAGAAACATGATGAAATTTAACCCCTTGAGGGTCCGTGCCGTAGATCTACGCCATGAGCTCATCTCACTCTGATAAGCTGTGAGCGGTAAATTTTGGCCTTGATATGAGGGAATACATCTATGTGGTATGTGTGCACCACATAAAACAAATCCTGCAGCACATAATGCATAACGAGAGAAAAAAATTGAGACCATAATTTTCGATTAAAATAGCGAATTTGCAGTGGTTTTTTGTATGTTTTTTATAGTTATATTTGCGATTTCTTGGTCTCATTTGATAGAATGGAAGACATATTACAGAAATAGAGATGATTTTGATTGGTTTTAGTACTGGAAATGGCTTGAAACTGAGCTCAAATTAGCGGAAATGTTAAATTTTTGCCGATGTTCAAGAGTAAACAAGTGACCTCACACATCTAATACACGCCTGCTTGTGGGTCTAATATACGTTCACAAACATGCTGATATTATTTATACAATTATTACAATATTGCATAACAGTAAATCTTCTATTTTTTGGTTTGAATAAAAATTCATTATGTGAATAAAAAATCAAAATGGAATTCATTAGTAAAGCCTGAAAATGTAACTAATGAACAGAGGAAATGTTAGTTTAGTACCAGGAATGCCTGCATTGTTTATTCTGGACTCTGTTTTGAAATTGGAGTATTTTGAACTTTGCATTAAATTGGGCAAATTACCAATTTCTGATCGCTTTTTGTAGTTGAAACAGATGCCTTGGCGAATTCTTGTGCTCAATCGATAGAATAGAAGTAATGCTAGTGAAATAGCTAAGAATTTTGTTGACTGTATAATGTAATTGGCCTAAAATGTGAGTTAAAGTCCGCAAAATTGCCGATGCATAAATATCGCTGACACATCAAAATTCGCAAGAGCATAATTTCGTCAATTTTCCATCAAATTTCGTACTTTTTGTTTTATTGCCTTCAGAAAAAGATTCTCTACCATTTCATAAGAAAAAATAACAAAATTTTAGAAAATTTTTGGACACTGGTGCACCCTTTGAAATTTGGCCTCTGGACCCTGAAAGGGTTAAGAAGTTAATGAAAAATACAAGAGTGGTGTGCGGGTGCCAGAATTTGCCAAGATGTATGAGAATTCCAAATCAGTCACTTCCATCCTGGCAAAGAAAGATGAAATCAAAGAAGCTGATGTGGCGAAAGGGGTAAACAAGTTAACGAAAAAGAGATCACAAACAATGGAAGATGTGGAGAAGTTGTTGTTGTGGATCAGCAAGAAGCAGTTACTGAGAGATAGTGTTTAAGAGACGATCATTTGTGAAAAGGCAAGGCAGTTGCATGAGGATCTCGTAAAGAAAGTGCCTGGAACTAGTGCTAATGTTAGTGAATTTAAGGCCAGCAGAGGCTGGTTTGACAGATTTAAGAAGTGTAGTGGCATACACAGTGTTGTAAGGCATGGTGAGGCTACAAGTTCAGACAAACATGTGGCTTAAAAATTTGTGCAGAAATTCAGGGGGTAAGTAGAGAGTGAAGAATTCCAACCCCAACATGTGCTCAGTTATGACGAAATGGGCCTCTTTTTTAAAAAAATGCCAGAGGACCTACATCATGCACAAGGAAAAGGCGCTGCCAGGTTGTAAGCCTTTGAAGGATAGGCTAACTCTTTTGTTTTGTGCAAATGCTAGTGGGGATTTCTAAGTGAAGCCTTTACTGGTGTATCACTCTGAAAATCCCAGAGTGTTCAAGAAAAACAATGTAGTCAAGAGTAGATTGTGTGTGATGTGGAGGGCTAACAATAAGGCATGGGTCACAAGGCAAATTTTCATTGATTGGGTCCATGAAGTGTTTGGCCCGAGTATGAAAAAATACCTCCAGGAAAATAAATTGCCACTCAAGTGTCTCCTGGTAATGGACAGTGCTCCTGCTCAGCCTCCAAACTTGGTAGACCAATTGTCTAGGGATTTCAGTTGTATAACAGAGAAGTTCTTGCCTCCTAACACCACTCCTCTCATCCAGCCCATGGACCAGCAAGTCATTTCTAACTTCAAAAAACTTTACACAAAAGCAGTGTTTCAAAGGTGCTTTGAAGTGACCTTGGACACTGAATTGACCCTAAGAGAGTTCTGGAGGACCATTCGACTTATGACCGTGTTTTCTTTGCCAAATTTCTGGGAAATAAACAACTGATTGTGTTGTACACAGTGTTTATCCTAAACCTTACAGTACAGTATAAAATACAGTACTAACAGCATAAAAAGTAAAGTAATAAATTAAATACCAGAATAAAACAATAAAATAAAGCCATTACAAAAACATGATGTTGATATTCAGTAGTAAGGTTCAACTTGCATCCATTTTGACTTATGACCTGTTTGTCGGAATCAAACTCGGTCGTAAGTTGGATGGTACCTGTATTAGTAATAAAGATTATCTATCACATTTATTCCACATTGATATCAGAAACATGATAAATGCCCTAGAACTATAATAAAGATGCCAAAATGAATAACATATGCCATATTATGTGAATGGGGTAGGTGGTGGAGGCTGCTGCTCCAGGATAAGATCATAAGTTAGATACATTCTATTGTGTATACCTCTCGTCTGTAATGAAAGAAAACAGTGTTTACATCAGGGCAAACATTCCTAAATCACTCTTATCACAAGAAAAAAGATGCAAAAATAGTGAGATTTTTTCCTGTCCCCCCCCCCCCCCCCAGTCATATGCTATGTGCACTATTACCTCGGTTATCTTGGAAGATATTGACCTATTTCGTGTATGTTCACCATTAATAATGGAAGGATTGAAATGATTTTCACAACGAACATAAAACAATGGGTGCATTCTCTCTGTCTCTCATGGCATCTTAACCCCTTCAGGGTCCAAGGCCAAAATCTGAAGTGGTGCTCCAGTGTCCAAGAAATTTTGAAAAAAAAAAAAAAAAATTATTTTTTCTTACAGAATTAAAGAGCATATTTTTGTGAAGGTAATAAGACAAAAAAAAATTTTCTGATCAGTACTTACCGAGATACAGTGCCAAGAAGTTTGTCCAAAATGATGTGGTGGCGGCAACATCGACGAATTCCACATATGCGCATTACTTTATTTAGCGGTTTTTATAGTTTTTTCTTTTCTATTCCAATTTTTTTCTTTTCCTACTAACATTTGGGGTCTGAGAGACCAATACTGTATATAATGTATATATATAAACTCACTGTATTGAACACAATAACTGCACTAAAGTTATTATCATATTATTGTTTACCACTGTTGTTTATTACAATAAACATGCACAAATCTTGTATAATACTAATGTTCTATCATATATTTACATATTTACAATCACTGGACATGGTTTTAGAACTGCTGGAGCTTGTGGAACTCCTTGAAACAAGGCACCATGCACAGAGGCACCTTACATTCCTCACACATAAACCGAGTGTCTTTGCGTCTTTGTTGCCGTCGTTTTGTTTGTGCACAGACGATGCATCTCTTCTGAGCAAATTTCTTCTGAGTTGAAGGAAGCTGTATTATGAAATGATCACCTTCCCTCCTCAAACGCTTGGGTATATCCTGAGTAATTCGAGGACCTTGTTGTATAGCAGGTGTTCTTACCTGGTACTTCATTATGAGTTGCCTGACAACAGACAAACAAAATTCACCATACGGTGGTCTGTTGCCAGTCTTTATTTGGTACATATTATATGCATTGAGCATTGAAATGTCCATGAGATGGAAGAAAAGTTTCATGTACCACTAGTAACTCTTAAGAACACAATCTGCATGTTACATTTGTCAACCAAGCACATGTTTTGTGTATAATCAATCACTGTCACTGGTTTTTGAATACGTTCATTAGTCACTCGATCAACTTTGCCACTGTCTTGCATTTCATTACGGTGAATGGTTGTCAACAATGTGACATCTCGTTTGTCATGCCACCGTAATGCCATGATGTCATTGGCAGTAAACACCTGCACGTCATCACCACGAGCACCTGCGTTGAGCCTGGGCATATGTTTCCGATTAGAACGCACTGTGCCACACACATCTGTCTTGTTCACTCGCATGAAATCACTGAGTAATGGGCTTGTGTACCAGTTATCAGTATATAATGTATGCCCCTTACCAAGATAAGGTGCCATCATGTTTCTCACTACGTCACCTGAGATACCCAATAACATCTTGGTATCTTTCAATGTTTTACTTCTCGTGTATACAACAATATCCAACACCAGGCCACTGTCACAGTCACAGAGTACAAACAGTTGTATAACAAAGCGTTTCCTCTTGCTCGGTATATACTGCTTGAATGACAGTCTACCTTTGAACAAAATCAAAGACTCGTCAATTACAAGATTCTTGAATGGATAAAAGTATATGCTGAACTTTTGTTTGAGATACATGAAAACATTTCTAATCTTGTATAACCTGTCACTTCTGTCAGGCCTGGTTTTGTCAGGGAAGTGCAACATACATAACAGTAAGATAAACCTGTTCACTGGGATGATTTCACTGAAGACCGGGGTAGAAATTAGCCGATCTGTGGACCAGTATGCTTTTATATTATGCTTATAGACATGAGGCATAAGCATTATTGTTGCAAAAAGCAAATACATTTCTGCAACAGTCGTCTCTTTCCACCTGTGTAGTCTTGACTGTGGTGATATTTGCCATGGTGTACTCAAAATACTTACTACTTTCCCTGACAATAGTTTCCATCAATGGCTGGTCAAAGAATAATTCAAAGAATTCCAGTTCATTGGCCATGGTTCCAAGGGGACAAGTAGGTAGAATTCCACTTTGAGAGTCATCAAAGTGGTGGGGCTTGGGAACAAAATTGGGATTTTGCTGCCAATCCCAGATACGGTTTGCTGGTGGATACTGGACATCATAGGCTGGTTGTGCGGGTGGTTGTGGTTATGGTGGGCTGGTGGCTGATGCTCCGCTTTGTCCTTGAACTGACGAGTCAGCAGCGTGGGTCCCAGCCTGGGCTGGTGAGTCACGCATGGCGGTGCCACTACCATCACCACTACCACCATCTACTGATGCCTGTGGTCTATCCATGCCAAGTGTAGCCACATCATCCTCACTATCACTATCTAAACCTGGTGTAGGGCCACGGGATGTACTCCGGGATGTACTCCGTCCCCCGAGCGCATGCAGTGGCGAACATACCGATGCTTCACTGGTGAATATGATTCCTCACTATCACTACTCGAATGATCGTCAAGCGCAATAAAATCACAATCCACGTCACTATCATCATCATTACTGAAGTCAGAGGCCTGGCCACGCGAAAATATTAGTTTTCTCTTGCGTTGAGGCACAACCGACCATGAGTCACGAGTGCCCACACCAGAGGTAGAAAGTTGAGGATTGTCAGGGTTTTCTGCACTATTATCGATATCCTGGTCATTCCTTTCGGTCACTAACTGATCAAAGCCATAGAATTCGTCTTCATTTCCACTTCCATCAGTGTCAGAACTATCAGATAGGAAGAGGAGAGTCCCAATTTTCCGGGGAGTGAGAGCTGACTTGCGACGAGGCATGGTGAACAAGGGTAACTGAGCCGGCGTTCCCACAATGCTATGCGGGCGCCTAGATTTTTTGTATGGCGCACACCCACCATGCAGACCCGTTCTCACATGTAGGCCTCTGAGCGCTTTCGTGCTAAATTTGACAGCGCTAGAATTTTGGCATAGATCTACGGTTTGGACACTCAACGTGAAGCCGTAGATCTACGGGACGGACCCTGAAAGGGTTAAGAAACGATTAAACTCAGTGAAAGGTGTATGTCGATGGTAATAATAATAAATAATAATAATCACTCTGGAGTGCTGTAAATGTCATATGTATTTTGTATAGGTTTGATAGCTGACATATAAAGCATTCCAGAGCAATTATTATTAATTATTACTATTGACATACCTTGTTCACTGAGTTTAATCATATAAGCTCCCATGAAACACAGAGAATGTAAACACACAAACGGACACACCAGCTAACCCCCTTTACTGTGAACTTCTTTTGTACTTCTCTCATTTTCCTCTTGTTTTTCCTCTTCCAAGTGCTGCTGCACTTCTATCTTGTACTCTGGGATGCACAGTAAAGTACAAATTTGTACAAATGTGTAATCAGGGAGACTGTGAAAGCTAGTGTACTGAGTGGGTGTAGGAAGGAGATTGAGATGATGCTGAGATGCTGTGCTGCCCGTTCATGACCCAAGTTCTCGTATAGCATACAATACATCTCGTCGGAGAGCCCATCGTAACTCTGAGTTGTTGGTAAACGAGTATGTTGGTAAGTGAGGAGAGGATGTATTGTGATTTTAAAAAATTAAAAAAAAGAAGAGCATATTTTTGTAGTTGTAATGAAGCAGAAAACATTTTTCCTGCAAGATATGAAGGCTTGAATTTGAAGGTTGATAGCAGGATTGCTGCACACATTGTATTAATTTACTTGTATTTACACTTTTTTTTTTTTCTAGTAACTGTTGTGGCCCATGATACCTCGATTATGCATAGTGCATGTATGTCTAGCCATTGTATGCAACACACTTTATCTCACTTTTTTGGGTTATCCTAGGTAATTTACACACATGTAACTATGTATGATATTTGTGTAATGGTATTTGTGTGTACTTGTACCTAAATAAACTTACAATAATGGTGTCATTATTACATTCTTTACAAAATGTTTATATACCACAACGTAGGCACACACATCTAATTGCTTCACACTACTACTGTTATAAGAGATGTAGCATATATACTGGCACAGGTCATATTCCAAGAACTGCTGCAGTGTTCCTCCTTTCTTATGTTCTTATGTTCTTAACTGTTGATCTGTGCAAGTCCCTGAAACAGCTCCATACACAGTGGTGTTTGACGGCACGTGGCCCTGTACTTTGCTGGGCACTTTGTGTGTGGGTGTGTACACACACTTCTTCTCAGCTCATTTCGTCTTGTCTGTAGCAGGAAGTGTAGCTAGGAAGCAATTACCATACTTCAATTGAGAGGTTATTTGGTAATCAGTCCTGTGGTGCATATATTGTGAAGGTATGTCTGTATTTGTCTATTAACAGACAAGCGGTAGTGGGCACATGGCGGTCTGTTGTTGATCTTGATCTGGTACATATTGTATGCTTTCAGCATTACAGTATCCACATGAAAGAAAAGTTGTGTGTACCACTTGTAATTCTTATGTACACAAACAACAAATCCAATCTGCATGTCACATTTATCCACCAGATGCCTATTGGTGGTGTAATCCATGACAGCAGCTGGTCCCACGATGGGTTTATTGGCGTGTCTTTCATTTTGTGTTGGTGGCTGATGTCAACAATGCTTGTCATGCCATCTAAATGTCATGTTATCATTGGCATGAAACACCCACACCTCACTTTACCCATGCTTGCGTTGAACCTGGGCATTTATTTATATGTTCCTCACACACTGCACCACATATGTCTATCATAAACCATACCACGGGCGGGATTTGAACCTGCGGCCAGAGAGTCTCAAAACTCATGTTGATGGCTTTGAGGGGACTTGAGCTAGAGTTCGTCACGGCCATGCTAGCGGGAGATTCGTCTGTAAAAACTTGCATTTGTGGGCACAGTGGTGCCTATGCTAACCTTCCTATGGTGTAGAAATGCACCTAGTTGGACGAATCTTATTGAAGCTAGCTGGCGCAGTGGCTAACGCGACGGTTTGGAGTTTTGAGACTATGACCACAGGTTCAAATCCCTCCCGTGGTATGGTTTGTTTGCAATTGTGTCATTACGATTTCATGAGTTGTGTCTATCATGTTCACCCACAGGAAATTGATGAGTAAGGGGCATGTGTACCAGTTACCTGTGTATAATATATGGCACTTAACAAGATATAGTTCCATCATTTTTCTCACACATCACCTGAAATTTCTGGTAACTTCCTGGTATCCTACAGTGTTTTGCTTCCTTTGTATTCAATGAGATCTAATACCAAGTCACTTTCATAATTATACAACATGAACAGTTTGATGCCAAAGCATTTCTTCTTGATATATACTGTTTTGACAACAATCTACCTTTCAATGGGATAACAGACTTGTTGGTGACAAGGCTCTTGGAGGGATAAAACTCCTCACTGAACCTCTTGTTTGAGATGCATGAAAGCATTCCTAATCATGTATAATATGTCACTTCTGTCAAGCCTCATCATGTCTGAGAAATGTATCATATGTAGCAGCAGGATTAATATGTTGGTGGGGCTGAGATCTCTGAATGCCGGGGTACATGTGTATAAGGTGGTTGGTCTACCTGTATGATGCAATATTGTTCTTATAAATGTGTGGCTTAACCATAATTGTGGCAAAGAAGAGATGCAGCTTAGCCATAGTTGTCTTTTCACTTGTGCAGCCATGATCATAGTGAAATCAAAGTGTTTGCTATTGAATACTCAAGTATCTTTTAGTTTAAAGAATTAAGTTCCTGAGGCTTCAGTTGAAAGCTGGATTTCACTGTCATCAAATTGGTGGGAATTTGGCACAAAGTGTGCATTCTCCTGCCAATCCCTGATGCGGTCTTGTGATGGTTGCTGGATATTTTTGGCTGTTTGTGTTAATAGTTGTGTGGGGGTGGTGGATGCAACCTGGGGTTGGGTGTATGGGGTATTGTTCCTAGCTGGCTTTGAGGCAAGTGCTACCCACCTCCCTATCCTACCAGCTGCTGCTGCATCTGGTGCTGGCATTTCCCACAGCCCACTACCCATGTCAGTGGAAAGCACCATCATTCTCACTTTCACTGTCTGTGGTAAGGGCCCCTTGCCTTGGCAGTGGGTCCTGTGATGTACTACATACCCTGGGGATAGCACTGTGGATGCTACAAGATCATGTGCATTGCTGTATAAATTGACACTTGATAAACAAATATTTATAATCATTATCACTAGACTGGTCATCAGTTGCTAGGAAATCAAAGTTCTCATTGCTGTCATTACTATTTGCATCATCTGTGCCCAAACCATTGGAGAATATGAACTTAAGCTTATGGCGTGGACATTTTCTAGACGAATTTACCCTAGATGTGGCTTGGACAAGTTCTAGACGAATTTACCCTAGATGTGGATGTCTGTGGGTCATTGGAGTTTTCAGTACTATTTCTGGCATCTCTAGCATCTCTCAGTTGCTAAGCACTTGACCCATAGAATGCCACTTCAGCTCTGTAATCCTCAGTGTTGGAGCTGTCACTGGGGAAAAATACTACATGTTGAGTTTGCCTGGGAGTGAGACCTTTGCATCTGTGCAACTTGGTGAACATTGGTACTAACATGGCATTCCCACAATGCACTGCAGCAACCCCGTTTTTTTGTTTTGGGTGCTAAATTTGTGTAGATCTACGTAAACGATGCTTGCATCAGTAGCGTAGATTTATGCGAGAGATTTTGAAAGTGTTAAATGGTGGGTTGTATGCATTTTGTTTTGCTGTTAAAATTTCATCATTTTGTATTTTGGATTTGAATCTTGATAGCCTGTGTGCGTCTTTTACTGGTGTTACCATTTCTCCTTTGTTTTTTTTTACTGTTCCTTTTTCACAATGAGTAGTTGTCTGAATGCTACCTCATTTAGATTCCTTCTAATTCATGATGTCTATTAGCACTAGTTATCTTGAAATTCTTCGATCTCTGTGTATTTGCATATAAATTTTCTCCTTTCTAATTTCCTGTTATTTTCATATGGTTTGGTCATTTCGTTTATTATATGGATCTTACTGCCAAGTGCCTGCTCAACCAGGCTGTGATAATTGTGTGGGCAAGTGGGCTGCTAACACCACTACTTCAATTGAACATGTAATTGACTAGGTAGACAACCCTTTGAAAGAGAAAATTTACTGTATTTTCTTTTAACCCCCTGGAATAGATTTAACTTTCTCTGGCAGTTTTTATATACTGTATTTGTTTTTACTTCCAAGCTTGACATTTAATCTTGTGTGTACTGTACTGTGTACTTCTACAAATTTTATTTTTCTTAACAGATGAAGATAGCAATGAGCCATCTGGTGGTGGTGTGGGTGATGATGATAGGGAGCCTGCACTCAAGAGAGCTCGTCAGGAATCACCTAAGCTTTCGAGTCTCCTGTTAGCAGCTGCAAACAAGCGCTCTCCATCCAGGAAGGTCAATGGAAACAAAAATGGTGCAGTAAACAAGAATAGCAGTAGTAGCTTCCCATACAATATACCTACTTGCACAAAGGTTTTCAATGTAAAAAAGAAAAATCATCCCTTCACCTCCACTTCATCAATGAATGCTGCCTCTGCATCAGAAATTCCTATATTACCAAAGGGTTTGGCATCTTGTCTGTCTATAACCAACATCCCAAACCCAATCAGTGCCACTAATCATATAGGAGGGAATTTTGGATCTCATACTAGAGATTCTGCATCTCCAAGCAGTTCTCCAATTCAAGCTTCAATTAAACCAATGCCCAGTTTAAAGAAAATGGTACCTAATAAACTTCAGTCATCAAGCATCAACAAAAGCTCTAATATGCGTGGATCCAGAAAAGTCAGTGCTCTTTCTTCAAAACCTCGGAGTCACAATTCTGTCTCGTCACATAACTGTGTAAATTCAGGCCATAATACAAACTTTGTAAATAGTTCAGATGCTGTCCATTGTATTGACAACATAGCATCATCATTTACTGATAATAACAGTGACAGAAATGAAATTGCTGAAAGATTGCTCAATACAAAGCTGGCAAATCAGCGTTTAGAATTAGAGCGCCGTGAGCATGAAGTGAGAATGAAGCTCCTTGAGAAAGAGCTTCAGGCTCAGACTTACCAGTCTCAGTATTGGTACCTAAAATTAAAACTACTATGTAGTGGACGGGAAAATGCTACTCTTAACTTGGGTGGTGCTACTAATGGTGATACTGATTAACTTTTTTTTTTTTATTAGGTCAGGTTTAACTGTAGGTTGTGAGTTTGTGATGTTTTCTCTTAGTGACTTGATTATGTTAATATCAAAATTGTATTTAATGGGTAGTCTGAAACCTTTCCAGGTTTAACACTTAGTCTGACTATATTATTATTTTTATGGGTGGTCTTATACTTATAATGGTTGTTTATTTATTGTGGTTGTTGGCTTCAAGATATTGTAATTTTGACTTACTGATGGTTGTGTTTATTTCAGGTATGTTTTATTTAATTATTTAATTTTGATTACTATGCAAAGTGAATACAATAATGAAAATTCTAAGTTGTGTAACAAATGCTTATCTATGTGACCTTGAACTGTAGAGTATGTGCAACATGCATACTGTACTTGGAGGCTCTTTTACTAATTTAGGTAAGATTTAAAATATTTATTATAATTTTTATTCTGAATTATAATCATGGTTATTAAAACAATTGTTGAGACCTACAGAGATCTGGCAGCATACCTGCTGAAACTTGTATGTGGATCACACCTATTTTCTAACAAAAAACATGACCACATAGAATTCCTCAAATTATTTATTTATTAGTATTTAATTACCAATATAATATATATATATATTTATATATACTATATATATATATATATATATATATATATATATATATATATATATATATATATATATACAGTGGACCCCCGCTTAACGATCACCTCCAAATGCGACCAATTATGTAAGTGTATTTATGTAAGTGCGTTTGTACGTGTATGTTTGGGGGTCTGAAATGGACTAATCTACTTCACAATATTCCTTATGGGAAAAAATTCGGTCAGTACTGGCACCTGAACATACTACTAGAATGAAAAAAGTTCGTTAACCGGGGGTCCACTGTGTATATATATATATATATATATATATATATATATATATATATATATATATATATATATATATATATATATATATATATATATATATATATATATATATATACATATATATATATACATATATATATATATATATATATATATATATATATATATATATATATATATATATATATATATTGGCACAACACAGGAAAAGGAAAATGTAGGTATCAGTTTTGTTTTTAAAATTATTTCTTTCCCTGAATGAAGAGTTCTGGAGATACTGTACAGGTGATAGTTTAGTTAAATTGTATTGTATACTCAGTACCAGTATCCCTTTTTCTTCATTGCAATATATGAATATATATATTTCCACTGATAACCCACACATAGAAGAGGTAAAGTAATGACAAGGTTTCGGTCTGACTCGGACAAGTCACGTTATTGTGATTTTTTTTTTTTTTTGAGAATTTTGTTAACCCTTTCACTGTCCAGACCCCCAGAATGAAACTTGCTTTCAGTGTCCAAAAATTATGAAAATAAATAAATTAAATAAATATATATATACATATATATATATATACACTATATATATATATATATATATACTATATATATATATATACTATATATATATATATATATTTTTTTTTTTTCAACAAGTCGGCCATCTCCCACCGAGGCAGGGTGACCCCCAAAAAAAAAGAAAGAAAATCCCCAAAAAGAAAATACTTTCATCATCATTCAACACTTTCACCACACTCGCACATTATCACTGTTTTTGCAGAGGTGCTCAGAATACAACAGTTTAGAAGCATACACATATAAAGATACACAACATATCCCTCCAAACTGCCAATATATATATATATATATATATATATATATATATATATATATATATATATATATATATATATATATATATATATATATATATATATATGGCCAACTTGTTGAAAAAAAAAAATATTTATAAATTTATTTATTTTTACTCTGAAGGTAATGACACCAAAAGTACGAAATTTGATGGAAAACTTATGGAATTATGCAGACACAAAGTTAGCACTCTCAGTGCAATGTGTGCACCAGCGATTTTGCCAACTTTGAGTCCTAATTTAAGCCATTTACATTATTACAGTCTACCAAATTCTTAGCTATTTTGACAAGATGCCTTCACTTGATTGAGCAAAAGAAACTGCCCATTCATCTAACCTGTAAAGTGATCAGAATTTGGCAATTTGGCAGATTTCACACAAAATGAAAAAATATCAGTTTAAGAGCAGTCCATAAACAATGTAGACATTCCTGGCACTAAAAATTTCCTCTGTTCATTAGTCATGTCTCTAGGCCTCTTCTATATTAAACTTGCTTTCCATTTTGAATTCTTTATTTACACAAAAACAAATTTACTCTATTTCTCAGATAATTAAATATAACCAGGGAGGATTTGTCATGGTTTACAGTGTCCCAGTAAGTGATCAGACCTATTAAAAACCTGTTAAACAGACTGGGGTTGTTGGAGGTGCCTTACCAATCCTCTTGAATAGCAGCAAAAATCGAATATTTCTGCTACTTTGAGCTCAATTTCAAGCTACTTCAAGTCCTGAAACCAGTCATTGTCATCTCTATTTAAGTAATATGTCTTCCATTCTGTTTAGTGATACAAGAAATGGCCAGTGAAGCCTTTAAAACTATTTGAGAAAACATAAATTTGCTATTTTAAACCATGCACTGTCACAGTTTTGTTTTTCCCCATCATGCGCTGCATGGGATAGGATTTTTTTTTTTATAAGATGCACACTAACTGCACAGACCCGTTTTCTCACATCCCAGAATTTACCGCTCACAACTTGTCTTGAGTAAGCTGAGCACATGACGTAGAACTACGTCAGGGACCCTGGCGTCAATGACGTAGTTCTGCATGATGGACAGTGAAAGGGTTAAAGTGCATTATTGTGTAAAACTGTAAAGTATTTGGCAATTAACCTGAAGAAAAATCTTGGGTCAGGGAAGAGGAGTGGATGTAGTGTGAATGGATTTAGAAAAATATTTTTGAATGGGTAGGGAGGGAGGTGGTTAACAACTTTATGGCAGTGCTCCAGAATAAATTTTACTTTTGCAGTTTATTCTTTGATAAGACTCCCAAGCATTTTGTATATACAGTAATTATTTTTTCATACAGTGCAATATGTTGTTACAGTACTGTATTGTGGTATGTGTGTGTATTTTCAATTGATGTTTGAAGTTTCAGTGATTTTTTGATTATTACTTTGTTGTTGTAATGTTGTATTGCCCATGAAAAATCAGCCTAACATTGTAATTATGGGACCTATTTGTTGTTACAAGAGTATAGAGGTGTGGTTGTAATTGGTATATGCCATAAGGACAGGTATAGTAGTTTTTGTTCATTCCAGCTATCACCCTTTGAGTTTTTGTAAAAATGCTTATTAAAGTCTTTTGTGCAGAAAGAACATTCAAAATCTTTTAACTAGAAATCTTCACTATTTCTCATATCCTTTTATGTAACCAGGTATCACATTCTGCTCTGTGTCATTACCTACCAGGTATTTGTAGTTAAAAGAGCAGATTATGCTCAGAATGTCCTGTCTTTAGTGTAGAGTGTCATACAGTATTTTAGTTTCCAGTGGTTGTGGCACTAGATCCTCTTGGATCTCATTCCAGCAGTCTGTCACTCTTGTCCCCTCAAGGGAGGTTCCTTGACACTGGTGAGGGAATTGGATTTGTGCTCCAGTTCCCTGAATTGAACCTGAATACCTTTAATCTTCCCCCCTTCACATGCGCTGTATAATCCTGTGTGTTTAGCGCTCCCCCATGATTACAATATTGTCACTCTTGTTCTAAGAGATATTGCCTCATTTTCTTTTGGTACTTCCTTTTCCTGTGTATACTTATCATGTACAGTACTTAACCCTTTGACTGTCGCGGCCGTATATATACGTCTTACGAGGTACTGTGTTTGACGTATATACGTATACTCATAAATTCTAGCGGCTTCAAATCAAGCAGGAGAAAGCTGGTAGGCCCACATGTGAGAGAATGGGTCTGTGTGGTCAGTGTGCACCATATAAAAAAAATCCTGGAGCACGCAGTGCATAATGAGAAAAAAAAAAACTCCGATTGTTTTTTTTTAATTGAAATGCCGACTTTGTGGTCTATTTTCGTATAGTATTTATGGTTGTATTCTCGTTTTCTTGGTCTCATTTGATAGAATGGAAAACATATTATAGAAATAGAGGTGATTTTGATTGATTTTTCTATAAAAAGAACCTAGAAATGGAGCTCAAAGTAGGGGAAATGTTTGATTTTTGCCAATGTTCAAAAGTAAACAAATGATGTCATTGTCCAATAAATGTCCAACTAGCCATTCTAATATGCAGTCATGAATGGGTTGATGTTATTTATACAATTATTACAGTATTGCAGTAGTCTGCATAATAGTAAGTCTTCTATTTTTTGTTTGAATAAAAATTCAAAATAGAAAGCAAGAGTAATATCAGAGGGGCCTGGAGACATGACTGATGAACAAAGAAAATGATATTTTAGTGCCAGGTATGTCTGCATTGTTCATTCTGGACCTTATTTTGAAATTGTCATATTTTTAAATTTTCGTGAAATTGGCTAAATTGCAAATTTCTGACCACATTATTGGGTAGTTGAAATCGGTAAATGGGCAGTTTCTTGTACTCGATCGATAGAAAAAGTGGAGTTCTAAAGAAATAACTAAGTTTGGTCGACTGGAGCAACAGAATTAGCCGAAAATAGGGCTCAAAGTGGGCGAAATTGCTGATTTGTAAATATCGCCGAGGTCGCTAGCTTCGCGAGAGCATAATTCCGTCAGTTTTCCATCAAATTTCGTTATTTTTGGTGTCATTACAATCGGGAAAAGATTCTCTATCATTTCATAAGAAAAATAATTTTTTTTTTTTTAAATTTTGCGACACCAGGAGACACCTCAGGATTGGGGGTTGCGACAGTAACGAAGAGAGCTATCAATATGACAGTTTTCTGAACACTATACATGCTGCTCAAAGAGCGTTTATCCCATATAAAGAAATTAGATCAAATAGAAATGACCCAAAATGGATGAATAATAGGCTCAAATATCTACTAGGGCATAAGAAAGGAATTTATAGGCGTATCAAAAGAGGTGAGGGTCATCTTATGAATCAGTATATTGACATTAAGAGGGACATTAAAAAGGGGATAAGAAAAGCTAAAAGGGACTATGAAATTAAAGTTGCTAGGGATTCTAAAACTAACCCAAAAAGTTTTTTCCAGGTCTATAGAACAAAAGTTAGAGATAAGATAGGTCCCCTTAAAAATAACTATGGGCACCTTACTGACAATGAGAATGAAATGTGCTTGATTTTAAATAATTATTTTCTCTCAGTTTTTACACAGGAAGACACTAACAATATTCCAGTAATTAATTTTTACAGTGGGCTAGAAGAAGATAAATTATGTAACATCACAGTCACTAGTGAGATGGTTGTGAGGCAGATAGACAGACTGAAGCAAAATAAGTCGCCGGGTCCTGATGAGGTTTTTTCAAGGGTTCTTAAGGAATGCAAAATGGAACTCTGTGAACCATTAACTAATATTTTTAATTTATCTCTTCAATCAGGTGTAGTGTCTGATATGTGGAAGATGGCTAATGTAACTCCTATTTTTAAAACAGGGGACAAGTCGTTACCGTCAAATTACCGCCCAATAAGCCTGACCTCAATTGTAGGCAAATTACTAGAGTCAATTATAGCTGAGATTATAAGAAGCCATCTCGATAAGCATAGCTTGATTAATGATACTCAGCATGGATTCACAAGAGGCCGGTCTTGTCTAACTAATTTATTAACTTTCTTCAGTAAAGCTTTTGAGGCTGTTGACCACAATAAAGAATTTGATATTATTTACTTAGATTTTAGTAAGGCTTTTGATAGAGTTCCGCACCATAGACTGTTAAAGAAAGTGGCAGCTCATGGCATTGGGGGAAAAGTGCTCTCGTGGATCGAGTCATGGCTCACTGACAGGAAGCAGAGAGTGTCCATAAATGGGGTTAAATCCGAGTGGGGATCTGTAACAAGTGGCGTTCCACAGGGATCAGTCTTGGGCCCGTTGTTGTTTATAATATATATCAATGATCTTGATGAGGGAATTACTAGTGATATGAGCAAATTCGCCGATGACACAAAGATAGGTAGGATAATTGATTCAAACGTAGATGTTAGGGAACTTCAGGAGGATTTAAACAAACTCTATTCTTGGTCAGAAAAGTGGCAGATGCAGTTCAATGTAGATAAGTGCAAGGTTCTGAAGCTTGGGAGTGTCCATAACCCTAGTACTTATAAATTAAATGATGTAGAACTTAGCCATACAGATTGCGAAAAGGACTTGGGGGTTATGGTGAGCAGCAACCTTAAACCAAGACAGCAATGCCTAAGCGTACGTAATAAGGCAAATAGATTACTGGGATTTATATC
>NC_091338.1:11435063-11467563 GCF_038502225.1 Cherax quadricarinatus
AGGGCCAAAGGGGGGGCCCGGACCCCCTGGGCCCCCCCCTTATATCCGCACCTGGTCGGCAGGTCCTCTCAGAGACTTGTTCTCAGGGTCGGCCAAATTTCAAAAAAAAAAATTATTTTTTTCTTATGAAAAGATAGAGAATCTTTTCCCGATCATAATGACACCAAAAGTATGAAATTTGATGGAAAACTTATGGAATTATGCTCTCACGAAGTTAGCGGTCTCGATGATGTTTACGCATCGGCGATTTTGCCCACTTTGAGCCCTGTTTTCAGCCAATTCCATTGTACTAGTCGACAAAAATCATAACTGTTTTGCTAGAACTCCATTTTTTCTATTGAATGAGTACAAGAAACCACCCATTTACTGATTTCAACTATCCAATACAGTGGTCAGAATTTAGCAATTTTGCCAATTTCACACAAATTTCAAAAGATGCCAATTTCCGAATAGGGTCCAGAATAAACAAAGACATTCCTGGCACTAAAATAACAAGTTCTCTGTTCGTTAGTCACATCCCCAGGCCCCTCTTATATTTCTTTTGCTTTCCACTTTGAATTATTATTCTTACCAAAAAAATAAGATTTACTGTTATGCAGACTACTGCATTAGTGTAGAAATGGTATAAATAATATCAGCGCACTTGTGAAAGAATATTAGACTCACCAGTTGATGTGTATTGGACGCTTGGGATGATTTGTTTACTTTTGAACTTTGGTAAAAATCGAACATTTCTGCTATTTGAGCTCAATTTCAAGGTACTTTTCATTGTAAAACCAGTCAAAATCATCTCAATTTCTGTAATATTCTTCCATTCTATAAAATGAGACCAAGAAAACTAGAATACAACAATAAATACCATACGAAAATACAGTGCAAAGTCGCTGTTTTAACCAAAAACACGGTCAAAGTTTTTTTTTCTCATTACGCACTGTGTGCTGCAGGATTTTTTTCATACTGCGCACACTGACCACATAGACCCATTCTTTCATATGTAGGCCTACCAGCTTTCTCTCGCTAGATTTGAGGGCACTAGAATTTAGGCGTACTAGTACGTCAAAAACCCTTGGTCGTAAGCTGTACTAGTACGTCCGAAACCCCCAGTAGGTTAATGGAAAATTGTCCTCTTATTCTTTTATTTTAACATGCTGGCTATCTCTCACCAAGGGAAGGTGACCAAAAAAAAATGAAATTTATTTACCATCACTCATTTAATAGCTGCCTTGGCAGAAGTTTGCAGACATCACAATTCAAATGGTTCTCTGAATTGCAGTATCCCCAACCCTCCTTCAGAGGGCAGGTACTTTACTTCCCACCTCCAGGACTGATCTGACTGATCAATTTTCCTGAATTCCTTCTTGTATGTTATGTTGACTACACTCCAACCTGTACAACCATAAAATCACACAAGCTTGCTGGTTGCTTAAGACCTAGCATTTGAAACCTTTTATTCCCCTCCTCCCAGCCCTTCCTGGGATGATTCCCCTACCCCTCCATCTTTCTGCCCCAGGTTTATAACTGGTTATCCTATTCTGCTCCATGCTTTCTAAATGTCAACAACCCCTTCTCAGCCTTCTAAATAATACCCTTTGTAACTTCATTATGTCTTCCAATTTCTATGCTCAAAATTCTTTGCATAATATGTCACACATTGCTGTCAAATATGACATTTTCACTGCCTCCATCCTCCTTACCTACCAGCACCTGCCTCTCTTCCCCTCCTCTCTTATTTTTCTCTTCTCATTTATTTATTTCTCTCCTTTCTAGTGTGTGTGTGTAAACATTTCTGGACTCATAAATATGGTATGATTAATAAGTTTTATACTTTTTCTTGTGATATTTTTAGTTGTGGCACAAGTAGCTTTTATGAAAAGATGATCACATGATCCATTCATTCAGTTAGTGATTTTTGACGAGTTATTCTTGCTATTTCCTCCAGATGGGTTGCCTTGGTGTATAATATGCCATCCTACAGGTTACCTGTTTTCTTTTAAATTAATAAATAAATAATCTTTATTTCTACAAGTACATTTACTAGACATCAATGACATATTACTCTGTAGAAAGCCCCATGTTATGCAGAGCATTTCGGGCAAATTAGGTAAATTTTGTCCCAGGATGCGACCCAGACCAGTCAACTAACACCCAGGTACCTATTTTACTGATAGGTGAATATGGACAGCAGGTGTCTTAAGAAAACATATCCTGATGTTTCCACCCATACCGAAGATCAAGCTACAGCACACAAGCAATCTTGTGTTGTAAAATGTGTGCTTAGAAGTGTTAATAAACTACTGATTAATTCGTATTTCTATAAATATTAAATTATTGATTATTGAAATAAAAGGGTTATATATTGTTTTAGCCTGTCAGTTAATGGTACAGTAACCCATTCTACAGGACTTCTTATATCAAGTAAGTTACCTGCAGATTTTCTAATCAGTTTGCAGATAAAAATTTTCCCCTTTTGAATTAAACGTGCCTGGTAGGTAATAGCCAGATACTGAGATACCACTTAAAATTTATTTGTCTTCTATAGTTTTAGAATGCTGTTTGACTAAAATCCTTTTATGTGGCACTGTTTGTTTTTCCTAATTTCATTATTTAATTCCATCTCGTTACTGGATAGGAAACTTTCATATTGTTCTTATTATTTTTTCATTGCATATTTAAATCTCATTGATTTTGTACAACTAGAGGAGTAATGATTCAAAAGCTTAATAAAAGTTAAGCAAGATTTCATAGAGTACAGTACATTCTAACTGAATGTTTCTAAACTACACAGTGTGGTGCTTGCAGGAAGAGCAGTATGGTGCTTACAGGAAGGGTAGCTAAAAAGCAGTCACTTATTGTAGAAAGTAAAAAGATCATTGTTGTCAAGGTGCAATGCTGAGAAGTATGGATATAAATGACAGTGTGCAGAAGCAACTTGTATTGGATTGCATTTCACTCAAGGTTGAGAGTTGTCAAGTTATAACTATATTAAGTTTTATCCTTAGTGAAATGTTGCAATAAAAGCTTGTTCTTTATAGTGTGTGTTTACATCCACTACAAAATCCATTATCATGTGCAAAGTGCCTTTAACTTAACTAATTGTTTTTAAAAATATGCTTCAGTTTAGGTTTTCGAGGAAACATTCACTTCATGATACCGTCATAAGACATTAAATATTTTAATATTTTTATTTTTGTCCTGCACCTTTAAAACTATACCTATATGCCCTGAATGTTTTTATCTCTTAAATAAAAAATGTCAATTTTATATGCCTTTTCTGAAAAAACATTGTGTACATGCCATGCCAGTTGTTAAAAAAATTGGTAAATGGACAGTAATGTTGGTATAATTTTTTAACTAATTGCAGACATGGTGCTACTTGCCTACTGTCTTGTGTTTCTTAATGCAGTAGTTCCTTTCCAATATAAGATGCCTGGTCTGAGATTGGACAGCCAGGCCAGTGATTGCCAGAACCATTAACATAATATCATTTCTCTACTGTGTGTGTACCTGACACTTCACATGAAAAGTCTTCAATATCCTTGAGGACAGTTACCAAGCTGAATCACTTCTGATTGTAGTGATCAGATGTAAACTATGATTTGCCACTGACCACCTCCAACTGTCATGTATATTTGTATTTTGTAAAACATAAATGTTGTGGGTTGCAAGGTAGCTGCATGTGTGTATTTCCATATGATAGTAACACTGGATCTATGTTGAGCACTTTACTTCATTGTTATAAATTTCTGCTATTGACACAGCCATTTCACATTAATACACAATTTATTATTTTCTGTGCTAAATAACCCAAACAAATTGAACACTTCTGTTGTTATAATTATAATACAGATACTGTACTGTATATTGATTATGCTGATGAAATGAATCGCAGTTGGAAATTGAACAGTGTTTTAGGTAATCTTACAGTCTTGCATACATGCAGATCCTTATTATTGTATAATTTTTATTAAAACTGTGTGGCACCTATTGTGCCATAATTTTTCTACTACAGTGTTGCCATGTTAGTTGAAGGAGGCCCTTAGGATATTTTGTTATTAGAGACTACTGTCACATTCTCTACTCTTGGTTTGTAATTGTTCTTTTTGCAGTGTATATCATGAAAATAAATTATATATATATAACACATATGTATGCATTCACAAACATGCATGCATGCATGCATACATACATACACATATACAAACACATGCCTGTGCATATGTATGTGTGTGCATGCATGCATACATAAAATGTATATCCACATACATTAGACTGTTGGATAACACAGGATCTGTTAACACATTTTTGCTATAACGTGGTTGCAAAATTGCAGCATTTTTTTAACAAAGTGTAAAAGTTGGAATCAACAGTGAAGTACATGTAAGCTTCTTGGCTGGCCAAAACCCTCACTCCCTTTCTTGGTACATGTTCTTCTGCCCTTGTTTATCATTTTCAAGACTTCATTGAACGTTTTCACCCTCTCCTGACCTGTAAGATGCTTAGTTTTGACATTGAGTCCCTCTTCACTAATGTCCCTCTTGATGATGTCCTTAATTTTCTAAGAGAGAAGACCAGTGAAGGGTTACTTCATCTCCCTATACTTACTGATGTCTTTCGTGATCTTATTTGCCTTTGTGTGGACTCAAATTCCTTTTCCTTACAAGGCAAATATTATTCTCAAACCTTCGGTGTTGCTATGGGCTCTCCTCTATCTCCTGTTCTTGTTAATCTTTATATGGAATACTTAAAAACTGTTCTTCCTACTTTTGGTGTGTGCCCTTCTCTCTGGCTCCGTTATGTAGATATCTTTGCTCTTTGGCCTCATGACTCGAGTCTCTTCCAACCATTTCTCGATGCCCTTAACAATCTTGCTCTTTCCATAAGTTTAAAGCTGAATTGGAATCTAATTCTTTACTTCCTTTCCTTGATCATGTCCACTGCTCAGATATGGGTTTTGCTCTTTGTGTATCACAAGCCTATGCACAGTGGCATGTATATTACTACTTATCATGCTTCCTCTGTCAAGAAAAGTGTTCTTATTTCTCTCTTTCTCCGTGCTCCCTGCATTTGTGATCCTCATTTCCTTGAATTGGAAATTTCCACTCTTCATAATTCATTTTCTCACCTTGGCTATACTTCCCATTTCATAAACTCTGCCTTCTCACATGCTAAACAGACTTTATTCTCTCCCAAACTCTCTACTCCTGGGAACTGTCCTGTTCTCTGCCATCCCTATATTTCCAGTTTTTCTAATCTCAACAACTCTCTCCATTGCTTAGACATCAAACTTACTTTTTGCCAGACTAACACTCTTCGCACCAGTCTAGTTCATACCTCTCCTCCCTCTCCCGATTCTCCTAGTGTCTACTCTATTTCTTGTTCCTCTTGTCCTCTTCAGGACTTTGGTGAAACTGGCCATTCTCTTTCTGACAGACTCAAAAAGCACAAAAGTAGTGTTAGGCTTGCCATCACTAACAATGCTTTTTTCTGTCATGTCAGAGATCACAGTCATCCTGTTGACTGGTCTTCTGCTAAAACTGTCTACCCTACTTATACACAACTTATACACATCCTCACTTATACACAACTTTCTGTGTATGAATCTTAATCCTGGCTTTGTCTCTGGAAATGCCTTCCTTTCCCATTACATTGTAAAATGTTCCAAACTTCAGAATACCCATGACTTAACCTGATTTCTTTTTTCTCCTCCTCCCTCTTCCCCCTTTCCTTTTTCCTCTTTCTTCCTTGGCTTTTCTGTCTTCTGCCTTGGGTGTTTGGTTCTTTTTATCAACACCCCACCCCCACCCCATCCCGTGTTTTTGTCCCTACCCTTTGTGGGCCCCTAGCTCTCCTGCAGTGCTCCTCTTTCTTGATCTGTGACTGACTCCACTATTACTACTACTACCACCACTACCTCTATACTTCCTGTTCTGCTACCTCTCTTGTCCTGTCCCCATCTGCTGCCCTATATTTACTGCCCCCTTCTCTCCTCTCTATTAGTGTGACTTTCTAAATGGTCCAAGTCGGACCAAAACACCGTCCTAAGTACCTCTCTTCTATGTGTTGGTTATTTGTGTATTGTTCCAGCCATGGTATTGTGCTTTTTTGTTATTTGTTCAGGGAGAGTGCATTGTCTTATGGGGAGGCCTACATAATGTACACAACCTCCCTCGCCTAGTAGTTCATTTGTATGCGTTTGATACCATACTCGGCTTGTGTTGATGAATTGACTTTGATTTTTCATCATCCCATCTTGTCTCTGGATAGTAACAATGGCACCCAAGAGGAGTGAGAGTGATCCTGGAACTGGAGAGAAGAAGCTTCATAAGCATGAAAAATCTTAGTGTTTCAAAGAAAACCAACATATTACATACGTTTCCGAAAGGCACATTTGTAATGGAGATTGCCTGAGCCTGTGGCCTGAATGAGGCATCAGTTCAGTCGATTAAGAAGAATGAGGCAGAGATATGAGCTTGGGCATTGGGTAATCCAGATTGTGACCTGGAAAAAGAATGACTAATAGGTCTGAACAGCTAAATAAGATGGGAATGGATTGAGCAGAAAACCAAGAAAGTGCACCGCTTAATTTCATGTTAATAAGGAAAAATCCTTACAGTACTATAAAACTGTGAAGAGGAAGGAAGGCCTGAACAAGAATGCTCATTTAGTACAGAAGTTCAAATTACACAGTCAGTTGCATAATAAGTTATACAGTGAAAGTGCTTCTGTGGATCACATTGCTGCAAGGAATTTCCCTGCTGAGTTGCAGGGAATTATTTCTGAGGGTGGCTACAAATCACAGCAAGAGTTTAATACTGATGAGACATGTCTTTATTGGAAGTAGATGCCACTGAGAACTTAATCACTCAGCAAGAGAAAAGTGCAGCAAGATTCTAGGCAGCAAAGGTTTGCTTCAACTTGCTTCTTTGAGGTAGTGTACCAGGCAATTTTAAGTACAGTGGAATCTCGGTTTTCGTGATTAAACTGTTCGAAAAAGTCTGACGCAAACCGAATCATACGAAAACTGAAGCAATATTTCCCATAAGAAATAACGTAAATCCAATTAATCTGTTCCAGACACCCAAAAATATTAACAGAAAATACATTTTATAGAGAATATAGTTTTACATACAGAAAACTGAGAAATAAATATACGTAAATGACCAATGAAATGGATAAATGAACATTTAACATCACTTTTATCTTTATTGAAGACTTGTTGGTGTATGGAAGACAGCAAGGAAGGGAGAGGGAGGAGGAGAAGTTATTGTTTGGAAGGGGAATCCCTATCCATAAGGAATTCAGGTATCAAGGCCCTGTCCAGGGTTACTTTCCTTCTTTGTCTTTTACTGGCACTAGGACCAGCTTGAGAGTCACTGGACCCCTGTTGCACAAAAAATCTGTGCAGGGAGGTCTGTTTCTGGCATCTCTTAAGATTTGCTTAAAGTGGGACAAGGCATTGCTATTGAACATGTTGCAGACATGGCTTGCCACAGCTCTGTTAGGGTGATATTTCTCCACAAAATTTTGCAAATCATTCCAGTTTGCACACATGTCCTTAATCACTGAAGAAGGCACATTCTCCCCTCTCTTCCTCCTCCTCTGAAGCAATTTCCTCAGCTGCAGTCTGTTGCTGTTCCAGTTGAAGGTCTTGCAGCTCTTCCCTGTGGTTGCCCACCAACTTTTCCACATCCTGGCCACTCACATCCAACTCCATGGACTTCCCCAAAGACACAGTAGATTCCACAACAGACTTAGGGTCATCAGGGTCAGCCTCAAACCCTTCAAAATTGTTCTTGAGGACACATTCTTGCCACAATTTTCTCCAAGCAGAGTTCATCATCCTAGAAGTCACTCCCTGCCAAGCCTTGTTTAAGGCTTACGGAATTGAGGATATTGAAGTGATTCTTCCAGAACACTTTTAGGGTCGGTTCAGTGTTCGAAGTAACTTCAAAGCACCTTTGAAACAGTGCTTTGGTGTAGAGTTTTTTGAAGTTAGAAATGACCTGCTGGTCCATGGGCTGAATGAGAGGAGTGGTATGGGGGCAAGAACTTCACTGTGATGAAACTAAACTCCTCCAACAATTTGTCTTCCAAGTCTGGAGGATGAGCAGGAGCAATGTCCATTACCAGGAGGCACTTGAGTGGCAACTGATTTTCCAGGAAGTATTTCTTCACACTCAGGCCAAGCGCTTCATTAACCCACTCAATGAAAATTTGCCTCGTGGCCCATGCCTTATTGTTAGCCTTCCATATCACACACAATTTACTCTTGATGACATTTTTTTCTTGAACACTCGGGGATTTTCAGAGTGATACACCAGTAAAGGCTTCAATTTGAAATCCCCACTAGTATTACCATAGAACAAAAGAGTTAGCCTATCCTTCATAGGCTTGTGTCCTGGTAGTGCCTTTTCCTCATGCATGATGTAGGTCCTCTGGCATTTTGTTCCAAAAGAGGTCTGTTTCGTCACAAATGAATACTTCTTGGGGGAGGAATCCTTCAGCCTCTACGTACTCCTTGAATTCATCAGTGAATTCTTCGGCCCCACATTCGTCTGAACTTGCAGCCTCCCCATACCTTATGAGACAGTATGCCAGTTTGCCTCTTGAATTTGTCAAACCAGCCTCTGCTGGCCTTAACTTCGCTAACAACAGCACTCATTCCAGGCATTTTCTTTGCAAGATCCAAATGCAACTGCCTTGCCTTTTCATAAATTATCACCTCCAAAACACTATCTCCCACTAACTGTTTTTCGTTGATCCACACCAACAACAACTCAACATCTTTGATTGGTTGTGATCTCTGTTTCACTAGTACATTTACTCCATTCGCAACATCAGCTTCCATGATTTCTATTTTCTTCGCCATGATGGAACTGATCATTGATGCAGACTTCCCATACATCCTGGCGAGATCGGCCACGTGTATGCCACTTTCGTACTCTATGAGTTTTCTTGAATTCTATCGTGTTTCTCGCCTTCTTTATCAAAGCTAGCACTTGGAACTTTTTTTGGCCCCATGGTGGCTTATTTAGCAGTCACACTCGATAAGCAAGCACAAAAAACAATGGATTATATTACGAAATGTTTCGGATGAGCACGCAGGGTGATGCTCACTCAATGAGAAACCAAGGCAGATGGAGTCACGAATGCATGGGATTCTTTGTGTAGGCACTCAATTCTGGGAAAGGAGTGGATGAGTCATGTGAGCAGGTGGACGAGTTAAATACTTGCCATTTTCAACTTCGAAAACTGGGACAAAATTTCAACAAAAAATGTTGCCGAAAACTGAACTGTATGAGAACTAGGGCATACGAAAACTGAGGTTTGACTGTATAAGCCCATGGTTATTTGAAAGGTGTAGATAAACACCACCTCACCAGTTCTTTGGAGGCCAAATCAGTCAGTATGGTTGACAGGAATTTTTATTGACTGGTTTCAGCATCACTTTATTCACAAAGTCATGTTTTACTTGTTCATTAAGAACTTTGCAGTCAAGGTTCTCTTCACTCTTGATAATTTCCTTAATCATCCAGTAGCTTTATTGGATGTGCATCTGTATATAAAAGTTGTTTTTTTTCCACCAATTGCAACATCCTTAATACAATCACTGGATCATGGAATTATTAGGACATTTAAGTATAATTACACACGAAAGTGAAACGGAAACTTATTGCAGCAGTGGATGCTGACTCTGAGCTGGGAGTGCCAGACTTTGGGCATAAATTTAACATTGCAGATGCCATCAGCTATGTCAGAAGCACATGGAATGAAGTGCCCCAATCAACATTAAATGCAAGAGGGGAAAAGTTATGGCATAGTTTGATGAATACTCTCTCAGGTTTTCCATCAGTTGAGAGCCAGGTGCAGGAAATTGTTCAGGTGACAAGAAAATTGCCAGTTGAGGACTTTGAAGATATGAAGATGATAATATGAATGAACTGTTAGAAGATAATGACGAAAAAAGAAGTCCAGAGAAAATGTTGGCAGCGCTCATTGCCCAGATACAAGGGTGGCAGATAGCAGAGTAAGAAGAACCTGAAGGAAAAAGTTAACATTGCAACAGTTACACGAGCAGTTCCACAATGCTGTTCAACTAGCAGACTTTTTTATGAAGAGGACCCTGACAAATTTAGAAGTACTGCTCTGAAATGGGGTCTAGAGCAGCTGATGATGCCTTACCATCAACTGTATAAATTATTGTGGCATAAGAGACTAGAGACGCGTTACAGAGTTTCTCAGTACTCTGGTACAACCATTGACATCGGTGCAAGAGCCTTAACCATCCACCTCAACTAACTACCCACTACCTTCCACCTCAGATAACGATCCACAGCCCCCCCCCCCACCTTAGCCCATTAGGGTCACACCATTCTCCACTCCTATCAAAATCATCGACATGCACCACTAACCAAAATTGAAGTTAAGTAATATTTATGTAATCTTTGCAGCTATTAGTATTTTATTAAATATTACACATCACTGCACATACATGCAATTAGATTATTATTTCCTCTACAATTTTGAGACCTACAGTAATTTTTTTTTTTTGGGGGGGGGAGATGTAATGAATGTAACCCTATTTTACTTGTATGTTCTTTAGTTCAGTTTATATGCTTTTTTTATTACATGCTGTTTTCAAGATTGTGTTATCCAATGGTCAATTTTGTGTGTGTGTGTGTGTGTGTGTGTGTGTGTGTGTGCGCGCGTGTGTGCGTGTGCGTGCGTGTGCGTGCGTGTGCGTGCGTGTGCGTGCGTGTGTGTGCGTGTGTGTGCGTGTGTGTGCGTGTGTGTGTGCGTGTGTGTGTGTGTGTGTGTGTGTGTGTGTGTGTGTGTGTGTGTGTGTGTGTGTGTGTGTGTGTACTCACCTAATTGTACTCACCTAATTGTGGTTGCAGGGGTCGAGACTCAGCTCCTGGCCCCGCCTCTTCACTGATCGCTACTGGATCCTCTCTCTCTCTGCTTCCTGAGCTTTGTCATACCTCTTCTTAAAACTATGTATGGTTCCTGCCTCCACTACTTCACTTGCTAGGCTATTCCACTTGCTGACAACTCTATGACTGAAGAAATACTTCCTAACGTCCCTGTGACTCGTCTGAGTCTTCAGCTTCCAGTTGTGACCCCTTGTCCCTGTGTCCCCTCTCTGGAACATCCTATCTCTGTCCACCTTATCTATTCCCCGCAGTATCTTGTATGTCGTTATCATGTCTCCCCTGACCCTTCTGTCCTCCAGTGTCGTCAGTCCGATTTCCCTTAACCTTTCCTCGTACGACATTCCCTTGAGCTCTGGGACTAGCCTTGTTGCAAACCTTTGTACTTTCTCTAACTTCTTGACGTGCTTGACCAGGTGTGGGTTCCAGACTGGTGCTGCATACTCCAGTATGGGCCTAACATACACAGTGTACAGTGTCTTGAACGATTCCTTATTGAGGTATCGGAACGCTATTCTCAGGTTTGCCAGGCGCCCGTATGCTGCAGCGGTTATTTGGTTGATGTGTGCCTCCGGTGATGTACTCGGTGTTATGGTCACCCCAAGGTCTTTCTCCCTGAGTGAGGTCTGTAGTCTTTGTCCACCTAGCCTATATTCTGTCTGCGGTCTTCTTTGCCCCTCCCCAATCTTCATGACTTTGCATTTGGCTGGATTGAATTCGAGGAGCCAGTTACTGGACCACATGTCCAGCCTCTCCAGGTCTCTTTGCAGTCCTGCCTCATCCTCGTCCGATTTAATTCTTCTCATCAACTTCACGTCATCTGCGAACAGGGACACTTCAGAGTCTATTCCTTCCATCATGTCGTTCACATATATCAAAAATAGCACTGGTCCTAGAACTGACCCCTGTGGGACCCCGCTCGTAACAGGCGCCCACTGTGATACCTCTTCACGTACCATGACTCGTTGCTGCCTCCCTGTCAGGTATTCCCTTATCCATTGCAGTGCCCTTCCTTTTATGTGTGCCTGATCCTCCAGCTTCTGCACTAATCTCTTGTGGGGAACTGTGTCAAAGGCCTTCCTGCAGTCTAGGAAAACGCAATCTACCCAACCCTCTCTCTCGTGTCTTACTTCTGTTACCTTGTCATAAAACTCCAGGAGGTTTGTGATACAAGATTTGCCTTCCATGAACCCATGCTGGTTTTCATTTATAATCTTGTTCCTTTCCAGGTGTTCGACCACTCTCCTCCTGATAATCTTCTCCATGACTTTGCACACAATACATGTCAGAGACACAGGTCTGTAGTTTAGTGCCTCGTTTCTGTTTCCTTTCTTAAATATGGGGACTACATTAGCTGTCTTCCATTTCTCAGGTAGTTGCCCAGTTTCAAGGGATGTGTTGAAGATTGTGGTTAGAGGCACACACAGCATCTCTGCTCCTTCTCTAAGGACCCATGGGGAGATGTTGTCCGGTCCCATCGCCTTTGAGGTGTCAAGGTCACTTAAGAGCTTCTTCACCTCCTCCTCAGTTGTTCGTATGTCATCCAACACTTGTTGGTATATTCCCTCTTGATGTTCCCTTCTGTGCTGTCTTCCCACAGCCCTTCCTGTCTCTACTGTAAAAACTTCCTTAAATCTCCTGTTCAGCTCCTCACATACCTCCTGATCATTTCTTGTGAGTTCTCCACCTTCTGTCCTTAATCTGATCACCTGGTCTTTGACTGTTGTCTTCCTCCTGATGTGGCTATACAACAGTTTCGGGTCAGTCTTGATTCTCGATGCTATGTCATTTTCATACTGTCGCTGGGCCTCCCTCCTTACCTGTGCGTACTCATTCCTGGCTCTGCGACTGATCTCCCTATTTTCGTGTGTTCTCTGCCTTCTGTACTTTTTCCATTCTCTATTGCACTTTGTTTTTGCCTCCTTACACCGTCGGGTAAACCAGGGGCTTGTTCTGGTCTTCCCGTTGTTACTGTTGCCCTTGGGAATGAACCTTTCCACTGCCTCCTTGCATTTTGTTGCTACATATTCCATCATTTCATTTACTGGCTTTCCTGCCAGTTCTCTGTCCCACTGGACCTCCCGCATGAAGTTCTTCAACCCTATGTAGTCCCCTCTTTTATAGTCAGGCTTTTCCCATTCTACTCCTGTTATTCTCTCCACTTGCAGCTCTACTATGTATTCAAAGCACAGAACCACGTGGTCGCTAGCTCCTAGGGGACTCTCATACTTGATATCCTCAATGTCTGAGCTGCCCAGGGTGAACACAAGGTCCAATCTTGCTGGTTCATCCTCCCCTCTCACTCTGGTAGTGTCCTTAACATGTTGGTGCATGAGGTTTTCCAGCACCACGTCCAACATCCTGGCTCTCCATGTTTCGGGACCCCCATGTGGCTCCAGGTTTTCCCAGTCAATCTCCCTGTGGTTGAAATCCCCCATAACCAGCAACTTTGCTCTGCTGGAGTGAGCTCTTCTTGCCACCTCAGCAAGTGTGTCCACCATTGCTCTGTTGCTCTCTTCATATTCCTCTCTTGGCCTCCTGCAGTTCTGTGGTGGATTATACATCACTGCAATGACCACTTTGTGTATGTATGTATGTATGTATGTATGTATGTATGTATGTATGTATGTATGTCAGTATGTCGTGCCGAATAGGCAGAACTTGCGATCTTGGCTTAAATAGCAACGCTCATCTTGCCATGTAGGACAAGTGAAAATTTGTGTATGCAATAATTTTGCCAAAATCATTCTGAACATAACGAAAAAATATTTGATTGTGTTTGTTTAGTACTAAATTATTGTAAATGTATTTAAAATATATTTAGTTGGGTTAGGCTAAAATAAATTGCTCTTGTTATAATAAGGTTAAGTAAGTTTTCTAAGATTCTTTTGGTGCAAAATTAACAATTTTTACATTAACATTAATGAAAAAAAGATATATTTAAATGTATAAGAGAAAATTTCAGAAAGGACTTAATTTTAAATGGAGTTCTTACTAATTGACCAGTTTTACATATTCGGCACGACACACACACACACACACACACACACACACACACATATATATATATATATATATATATATATATATATATATATATATAATTTATTTTCATATTGATGAGTATGTGCATCTGGAAATAGCCTTGTAATTGATAGCATACATTGACAGTGCCTCATTTGTTACCTCAGGAGAGAGTCGCACATTTCTGCAAAATATCAAAAAGATAATTGAGTAATGTTTTATTATTAAAGGGGTAATAAAAATTCATTGTTTCAATCCTTTCATCCTAGAAAAATATTAGTTTAATTACATTTTTCAGTGAACCCTTAAATTTTTAAATATAAAATCCAAAATTGCCTTCACTAATATGAACTCTTCTTGCATTGGCTAAATATTGCATATGTAATTATGTTGTTTCTCTTCCTTTTTTTTTTAAATCAGCTACAATTAAAGGTTAATATGTAGATGTATTTGCACTGTATTGCATATGGTTTTGTATAAATTATGATTCAGGTTGGCGGTGACTATGAATGTAATACCATGAAGGGTTACAATCACAGTGTAGTGCTGTGCATCCTAGTGATCTTTGCAGTTAATGACACCCAGTCGTGTTTATCAACTCATTGCTTATCTTGATTTTAAAGATGTTATATATTCACTTCATGGGCAATCATCTTTCCTTGTTGGGAGCACTGTGAGTACTGATGATACCAGTGATATCGAGTGTTTCTTTTCATGAGAAAGTGATGATGGATCCTGAGACAGGAGCTCTGTGTGTAGTGGAATATTGACATGGGCAAAACAAGCAGTTGCTCTGAGGTCTCTAGGTGTGGGGAAGGGTCTTTGAACCTTCATTTATTTTAACAAAAATAATGGATCAAAATACTGTAGTTCTTAATTTCTAATTTATTTGTGTAATAGTATTATGCATACTGTACTTTTAAGTAATGATAAGCATGAATATATTTTAAAGTACACTATAACTATATTGCATATAAAGTATGTTACCTGAGATCCCTGCTTGCTCTTAATCCACCAGTGTTTCCTCTCCCCCTCATTTTCCCCCTCATTTGTGTTTGTTTTGCATGAAGATCTGTGTACAGTGGAACCTCAAAAATCGAACGTATCACATATTGAACGTTTCGAAAATAGAACCATTTTTTTCGGACAAACTGTGTCTCTATTATCGAACGCACCCCTATTTTCGGACCGCCGGGTATGGGACCTGTCTGCCGCCCGCTCTGTCTGCGTCCCCGCGCAGGCGCCGTGAGCAGTCTAGCTTTGTTTATGCTTGAGTGAACACTAACTTGCGCTCTCGTTCACACATTTTACAATTATTTCGTTGTATTTAGTGCTTGTGGGACTGTGAAATAAGCTGCCATGGGCCCAAAGAAACTTGCTAGTGGTACCCCTGTGGTAAAGAAAGTGAGAAACACCATAGATGTGAAGAAGGAAATAATACAGAAGTATGAGAGTGGTGTGAGACTTGTTGAGCTTGCCAGGATGTATGGGAAAAACAAGTTGTTAGGTAAGACACATATGCAACAGTTAGACAACTTTATTCCGAAACGTTTTGCCTACACAGTAGGCTTCTTCAGTCGAATACAGAAAATAGGCAGGAACAGTAGAGATGTGAAGACGATGTAATCAGTCCATCACCCTTGTAGTCGTAGAATTTGAGGTTGTCAGTCCCTCGGCCTGGAGAAGTTCAGTTCCATAGTCAGGAACTATCTGAAGATCAAGCGACAGTGCGGAGACTTAAATACTGTCGGAAGGAGAGGTGCAGAGTAGTGGTAGTAGTAGTAGTAGTAGTAGTGAGAATGTAACCACTGAAAGGTCATGTCCCTCTCAGATCCAACACTTCTCACTTGAAAAGCTTTTCAAGTGAGAAGTGTTGGATCTGAGAGGGACATGACCTTTCAGTGGTTACATTCTCACTACTACTACTACTACTACTACCACTACTCTGCACCTCTCCTTCCGACAGTATTTAAGTCTCCGCACTGTCGCTTGATCTTCAGATAGTTCCTGACTATGGAACTGAACTTCTCCAGGCCGAGGGACTGACAACCTCAAATTCTACGACTACAAGGGTGATGGACTGATTACATCGTCTTCACATCTCTACTGTTCCTGCCTATTTTCTGTATTCGACTGAAGAAGCCTACTGTGTAGGCGAAACGTTTCGGAATAAAGTTGTCTAACTGTTGCATATGTGTCTTACCTAACAACCTGTCGGTATTGTATACCATTTTGATGTTCATGGGAAAAACAAGTCGACCATCGGTTCTATCCTGTCAAAGAAAGAACAAATCAAGGAAGCTGATGTTGTGAAAGGTGTTAATATAGGGAGTGCCTTCTTCAAAGATTAAGGAGATTTGTGCCAAGTGGAATGATGTCCAAGTGTTTGTGCAGAAGTACCACCCTGAGCAAGCTGAAACAAGCCATCTTTGCAACAAATTCAGTGACAGAACCATGTCCCATTTTAGGGAAATGTTAGAGGTGCCAGAAACAGAGGACTGTGGACAATTATTTTGTGAGACAGGGGTCCAGTGACTCTGAAGCTGGTCCTAGTGGCATTAAAAGACAGAGAAGGGAAGTAACCCCAGAGAGGGCTTTTCCTGAAGTCCTCATGGAGGGGGATTCTCCTTCCAAACACTAACCCCAATTCCCTCTCTCCTCCTCCCTATCTTCCAGATGCCATCACCAATCTTCAGTAAAGGTAAGTAAAAATGTTATTTTATATGTACAGTATTACTATACATAATTAGAAACTTTAGTATTTGTTGTATGTAAAACTGTAATTAATCTCTATAAAATGTATTTTTTGTGTGAATATTTTTGGGTTTCTGGAACGGATTAATTGTATTTCCACCATTTCTTATGGGAAATATTGCTTCGAATTTCAGACTTTTCGAATTTAGAACTAGCTCCTGGAACAGATTAAGTTCGATTTTTGAGGTTCCACTGTACTTACTTTCACCTAGAGAGTTTGATTTCCTCCTTGCACATGCCACTCTTGCTTTTATGTGATTTCAGTTGCCATCATTATCTTCAGATTAGGGCTCACTGTGGCTCCCAGTTAACTCTTGTGGCTTGTTACCTCATTACATTTTCAAAGTTTTCAATGTAGGGGCTCAAGCCCCTGGATTTTCTTGCCTTCATGTCTTGATCTCTTTGTTCACGTACCATACCTGTATGTTTCAATTGGGTAGTAGGTGATAATTTTTTTTTTTATCATTCTTGCGTTAAACCCACCAGAGATTGACGTGACAATTTAATTTTCATTCAATGAACTAACTACCATTGCTTCATACTCCTCCGATACCTGGAGTATACCTGGAGGGAGTTTTGGGGGTCAATGCCCCCTGCGACCCAGTCTGAGACCAGGCCTCATCCATAGATACAGTGGAACCTCAAAATTCGAACGTATCGCATGTCGAACGTTTCAAAAATAGAACCCTTTTTTCGAACCAACTTTGTCCCTATTATCGAACGTGCCCCTATTTTCGGGTACCGGACCTGTCCGCCAGCCCACTCTGTCTGCGTCCCTGTGCAGGCGCCGTGAGCCAGTCTGTCTTTGTTTTTGCTTGAGTGAACACTAACCTGCACTCTCAATCAAACATTTTACGATTATTTCATTGTGTTTAGTGCTTGTGGGACTGAAATAAGCTACCATGGGCTCAAAGAAACTTGCTAGTGGTAGCCCTGTGGTAAAGAAAGTGAGAAACACCATAGATGTGAAGAAGGATATAATACAGAAGTGGAATGATGTCCAAATGTTTGTGGAGAAGTACCACCCTGAGCAAGCTGAAACAATTCATCTTTGCAACAAGTTCAGTGACAGAACCATGTCCCATTTTAGGGAAATCTTAGAGGCACCAGAAACAGAGGACTGTGGACAGTTATTTTGTGAGACAGGAGCCCAGTGACTCAAGCTGGTCCTAGTGGCATTAAAAGACAGAGAAGGGAAGTAACCCCAGAGAGGGCTTTACCTGAAGTTCTCATGGAGGGGGATTCTCCTTCCAAACACTAACCTCAGCTCCCTCTCTCCTCCTCCCTATCTTCCAGATGCCATCACCAATCTTCAATAAAGGTAATTAAAAATGTTATTTTATATTTATATACATAATTGAACACTATAGTATTTGTTGTGTGTATGTAAAACTAATTAATCTCTATAAAATGTATTTTTTTTTTTGTGAATATTTTTGGGTTTCTGGAACGGATTAATTGTATTTCCATTATTTCTTATGGGAAATATTGCTTCGATTTTCAGACTTTTCGAATTTAGAACTAGCTCCTGGAACGGATTAAGTTCGAAATTTGAGGTTCCACTGTAGTTGAATTATTTTATTTTTTTCATAGTCTCAGACTGTGTGCATTACAAATAATTCAATATTTTTTTCTTTCATGCCCTCATCCTTTCTGTGGTCAGCAATGGCTCTCTTGTATCTCTGACACAAAAAGTTTTCTTTTGCTGGGGTCCCAGGTCATGCAGGAGCTCAGCAGACACATCTACTTTTGGCAGTTGAGGACCTTGCAGTCTCCCATTGCCATTCTCTAACTAGTGTTTTCTGGTACTGTTTCTTTACCAGATTACTGGTGGCATCTTTTGTTTACAATAGTGACCAGCACTTTTTTTTTTTTTTTCATGAAACTACAGTTGGGCTTTTTGGCCATCTGACTTTATTGTTGGACACTACTCTTGGTCCTGCATATTGGTCACACTAGATTTGTTTGATCATCTTATTGTGGAGGATAGCACTGCTATATGCTAACCTGTTTTTTCCTACTTGTCTTTCAGCATCCTGACTTAATTTATCTGTCCTTGCATCTTAGTTCCACTTATAATATAAATGTTCTCTATGGTTTCATATCCAAATGCATTATGACTCTCCTATTGAATTTATGTTCATCTACAACACTTCTAGCTCTACCTACAGCCTTATCCATGCCACATAGAAATGAAAGCCCTATGCTGGTTTAGCGCTTTCTGATGAATACACTGTATCAGTAGCAATAATCTGTGTAATACTACACTGAAATTTAGGTACCACCAAGAGAGTGAAAGTACGTTGCAGACACGATCTTCATTGTTTAAAATAGATACAATACAAGAGTCACCTGATGTATTTACTGATAAAATTTTATGGTGATTGCCTATCTGACCCTAAAGGACACGGAGACTAACCTCTTACTGGAGCATTTCTCAAGTCGGTGAGAAAGTAGATACCTTATTGGAAGGGTAGAGATGTAGTGTAGGTTGGACAGTGAGGATTGTAGTTTGTTGAAAACACAGAGCAGTTTCAGTCACCATACTGACTGCCAGACCTATTGAGTGTGAAGCAAACAGTGGCATCTTCCCTCTTGAAGTGCGCCCTTTGTTTTAAAAATGGCTCTAATTGTGGGACGAACTCAGATATTTATGTAGGTGTTCCTTTAACCCCTTTGTAGAGTGACCAAAGTTAAGAAGCCCCTGATAAATAGTTATGCAAAAATTCTTTTTGCCCCTTGTATAGTGACTGATGTTAAGAAACCACTAAACTGGTACAGTGGACCCCCGGATTTCTTCCGGTGCGGATATCGTACAATTTGGATTTTGACCACTTTTTTGGGTGAAATTTTACCCCGGGTTTTGTACCTTTGCTTGGAAATCGTCCGTATCAGACTCATCCGCCTGCCCGGAATGTGGCTGCTCACACATGTATGTGACTCAGTCTGCCTCTGTCACTGGTTCAGTGAGCAATACTCCAAGCATTCATCCAAAACATTGGTGGTAGAGGGTGGTAGTGATGGTGGTAGAGGGTGGTTGTGATGGTGGTAGAGGGTGGTTGTGGTTGTGATGGTGGCAGAGGGTGGTAGTGATGGCAAACAATCGAAGATGTTGAAAAGTTGTTGGTGTGGATCAATGAAAAAGTTAGCGGGAGATAGTGTTGTGGAGGCGATAATTTGTGAAAAGGCAATACAGTTGCATGCGGATCTCATAAAGAATACGCCAACAAGAGTCTTCAATAAAGGTAAAAGTGATTTAAATGTTCATTTATCCATTAAAGTTAGTGCTTTATATTTATTTCTCATTGTTTTCTGTATGTAAAACTATAGTTATTCTCTATAAAATATATATTTTGTTAATATTTTTGGGTGGCTGGAATGGATTAATTATATTTACATTATTTATTGGAAATATTACTTTGGTTTTTGTCCATTTTGGATTTTGACCGACCTTCTTGAATGGATTAAGGACAAAAGCGGGGACTCCACTGTATAGGTGTATGAAATTGAGAGCCTATGCGCCTACAAAAAGGTGTTAACACTACCATAGATATAGAAGTGGTGCCACAGATTTACTCAACCTAGAGTGGTGGTTGCTGAAGATTTCTGACAAAATGGAAGCATAGCCCAACAGTTCATCTTTATAGAAGTTTCTTCAAGGAAGATGTGCTTTGATGCTGGTGAAGGGTTTTTGATCTAAAGTAGTGGAGCTACTCTCCTTAGATAACTCTTAACTACCTCCTATTCCCCAGGTTCTGTATTACCTATGTGGGCTTAATGCTTACCTATGATATACAAAAATAAAAACAAGTACTGACAGGTGAGAACTCGTATGCAAGGATGCTCACTTGTTAGTACAAAATATGGAAGCCTTGAAAATAATGTTGGTATGGGTAGCAATGGACTCTTGAGCTATAGTGAGCAGACACTGATGAGTCTTTCACCTTAGCTTCAAGACTGCCAATCAACCATAATCTCTTGATTACCAGAGCATCCAGTGATACTGATCAGATAAGTACATCTTGCTTGAGAGCCAGAAGAGATGTTGCTTCATCTGATTCAGTAAATGTGGCACTTATTTTTTTTTTTTTTTTTTTTTGCACTGGTCATCTCCCACAAAGGTAGGCTGACCTGAAAAGGAAGAAATACTTACACTATCACTCACTCTGTCACTGTCTTGCCAGATGACCTTCCAAACTGCAAATATTCCCACCCCTCCTTTGGAGTGCAGGCACTGTACTTCCCACCTCCAGGACTCGAAGTCCAGCTAACTGGTTTCCCTGACTCACTCCATAAATGTTACCTTGCATATACTTCAACAGGATGTCGACTTACAAAAACAACTTGCCTCCACTCCTTTCTTAACATGTTCACACATGCCTGCTGAATGTCCAAGCCCCTTACATACAAAACCACCGTTACCCTCTCCCCCCCTGCCTCTAGCCTTTCTTAGGGCAACCTTTACCCTGCCTTCCCTCCACAAAAGATTTATACACCCTGCAAGTCATCCTATTTTGCTCTATCCTCTAAATACACAAACCATCTTGACAACCCCCACCTCGGCCCATTTGATAATACTTGTTACTGATCTTAAAGAACAGTTGAGCATGGGGGTTGCTATGAGCTAATTTGTCATCCAGTTAGTGTGTTCACTTTCCTTTGAATTACCCACATTTTTTGTTGATTTCTTCCCAATCTAACTATAAAAATTTAATACACTATTTGTTATTCTTGGTTAGGTTAAGTTAAATATACAGTGGTACCTTGGGTTACGAACAGCTCAAAACTCGAACAGTTATGTGAGTGTATTTATGCAAGTGCTTTTGTAAGTGTATTTTTGGGGGTCTGAAACAGGCTAATCAAATTTACATTATTTCTTATGGGAACAAATTTGTTCGGTATCAGCACTTGAACAGCCTTCTGGAATTAAAAAAGTTCGTATCCTGAGGTACCACTGTACAATGAAACCTTGATTTAATAGATTTGTAAGAGGGAGGGTATCCTTAATGCTGATTTGCCATTATCTGAATGGTGTGATAGTTTTTTCCTGGTGGTAACATTTCTGTATTTAACAATGTCTTTTAAATCCAAAATTAATTTGCTCAGTGGACCACAACAATAACAGAAAATTCTGGATTTTGCATGTTAAATCCATAATCAGTTTAATTGAGACTGGACTGTAGTAATCTCTATTTCCATATAATTAACTAAAAATAAGGTAAAAAAGCTAGGTAGCTGATGTCTGACAGTGAGACCTCATAATAGTACCTTTCAGTAGGGACATCTCATGGATGCTAACAAAAAAAAAAAAAAAAAAAAAAATCTGGAGGATGGGATGCATAAGAAAAAAAAGAGGGAGATAGATGCTGGGCAGGGAAAGGTGTGGAAGGTAGATGAAAACCTAGAATGAGGCCAAGAATCAGACTGATCATCTGAAAACTGTTAACGCCTCATTCAGCCATGAGTCAAGACGAGTATGCTGTGACCTTGAGTATCTTAATAAATTATTTTTTCTTAAACTTCATTGGTTCAAACTTGATAATCTCCCATTCCCCAGATATTGTATAATGTTTAATCTTGATTCTGCAGTACTATACCTATAATTCCTGGAGCTGCAAATGAGCCAAAAATTAAGAAAGAAACACAGGAAAAATAGTAGACAAAAAAACGTAAAAGAGAACCTAATCTTTTAAAGGTTGTTGGAAGTATATAGACAAAATATTGTGCAAGATGTTTAGTATTAAGTTTCCAGAGTGTATTTACAGAAGACAACTGCATGAAATGGATTTGAACTGAAACAGCCTTTTAAAATGGACTCCATTGAAATAATCAAAGAAGAGGTAAAAAACGGTTGGGGCACTGACAAAAAATTAATAGGACTAGGTCATAACTGCAGGATATCTCCTTGTTTATGTTTTATTCCATTTAGTATCTAATGCCATAATAATCAGTTATTCGAAATGTACTTGTAAACACTATACATGTACTATGTCTATTAACCTGACATTTTTCCAGGTCTGTGATTGATAATGGCAGTAGCTGGGAACTACTACTTTGCTATTGTTGGTCACCATGACAATCCAGTGTTTGAGATGGAGTTTACGCCAGCCAACAAAGAGCCCAAGGTTAGGCCAGTTTGTGTGTTGTTAACTAATAGCATTTTAATTATCAACAAAATAGCTGGCTTAAATTTATCTTAATTTTAGTTCTTGGTCAAAGAATTTTGAATATTTGTAAATACAGTGCTCTACTATAGTACAGTGGACCCTCGACCAACAATTTTAATCCGTTCCAGAGAGCTTGTCGTTAGCCGAATTTATTGTTAGCTGAATTAACTTTCCCATAAGAAATAATGGAAATCCAAGTAATCTGTTCCAGACAGCCAAAAGTATTAAAAAAAAAAAAAAAAATTTTTACATAAAATATACATTTCCCTACAAAGAAAACAATGAGACATGCACAATAAATACATACATAAATCAATACTAAAATGACACCTTTATTGAAGAGAGTTGATGAGTGATGAGACACTGTTTTTCTTGAACACTGGGATTTTCAGAGTGATACATGAGTAAAGGCTTTACTTTGCAATCCCCACTAGCATTACAACAAAACATGAGAGTTAGCCTGTCTTTCATAGGCTTGTGTCCTGGGAGTGCCTTTTCCTCCTGAGTAATGTAGGTCCTGTTTAGCATTTTCTTCCAGAACAGGCCTGTTTCATCACAATTGACCCCTCAAGGAAGGTTCCTTGATGTTGGTGAGGGGCTCTTGATTTAGGGAATTGGATCAGTGCTCCAGTTCCCCGAATTAAGCCTGAATGCCTTCCACATCCCCCCCCCCAGGCGCTGTATAATCCTCCGGGTTTAGCGCTTCCCCCTTGATTATGATAATAATAATCATCACAATTGAACACTTGTTGGGGTTGGAATTTTTCAGCTTCGCCATGCCTTATCACACTGTGTATGCCACTACGATTCTTAAATCTCTCAAACCAACCTTTGCTGGCCTTATATTCACCAATATGAGCACTAGTTCCAGGCATTTTTTCCTGTTCACCTGGGTGTTAGTCGACTGGTGTGGGTCGCATCCTGGGGGACAAGATTAAGGACCCCAATGGAAATAAGTTACAGTCTTCGATGACACACTGACTTTCTTCGGTTATCCTAGGTGGCTAGCCCTCTGGGGTTAATTGTTTCTCGTTAAGCCACACCAACAACACACACTCCACATCTTTGAGTAGTACAGCTGACAGTGGTGCAGCAGCAGCTGATGGTGGTGCAGCAGCAGCTGATGGTGGTGCAGCAGCAGCTGACAGTGGTGCAGCTGCTGACCATGGTACAGCAGCAGCTGATGGTGGTGCAGCAGCAATTGATGGTGGTACAGTAGCAACTGACGGTGGTACAGCAGCAGCAGCTGACGGTGGTGCAGCAGCAACTGATGGTGGTACAGCAGCAACTGACGGTGGTACAGCAGCAGCAGCTGATGGTGGTGCAGCAGCAGCTGACGGTGGTACAGCAGCAGCTGATGGTGGTACAGCAGCAGCTGATGGTGGTGCAGCAACAGCAGCAGCTGACCGTGGTACAGCAGCAGCTGACCGTGGTACAGCAGCAGCTGATGGTGGTGCAGCAACAGCAGCAGCTGACCATGGTACAGCAGCAGCTGACAGTGGTGCAGCAACAGCTGACCATGGTATGATAGTATTTCGATAGTATTTCTCACCTTTTTACCACAGGGTTGGCATTAGAAGCTTTCTTTGGGCCCATGGTGGCTTATTTAGCAGTTACAAGCACTAAAAACAATGGAATAATACAAAATATGTATGTGTGAAACCGTCCGCCCTGGCTTGTAAACAATGGCACACTAGCTGAAGGCAGGACAGCTGAGGCGCTCAGGCTGGATGGACAGGCGGACGCGTTCGGGACAAATGACCTTACCTGAGTTTTTCATCGTTGGTTGAGCCAATATGTATTTTTACACAAAAACGCATCGTTGCCCGATTTTATCGTTAGTCGATGCCATCGTTGGTTGAGGGTCCACTATGTGTCATAAGAGGCAGGACAGCACTGTGCATTTATCTGTCAATCTTAGTGTAACCAGCAACATGTTAGACTGCAAAGATGTAGCATGCTATTCAAGAGAATAATGTAATCCTTGATCCTATATTTGTGATGACACAGTATGGTAAATTGGAACTTTTCATATTGCCTGAAAGTTTCTTAATTGTTCACTTTTTTTTTTACAAATATTAATCATTAGAGAATAATCTTTAAATTCTCCATTAATTTCAGTCAGTTTGTGTCTTTCTTTACTACAGTAAACCCTAGATATAGCATAGCTCATTATTGTTATAATCAAAACTAAGTACTAAACCCACAAGGGTTATACAGTGCTGAGAGCATACCTCAGTTTAGTGGACTTCAAAAATATAGGACAAAGTTCACTGGGTTAATTTTGAAACAACAGACAAAATATGTTGATTACAGAATTGTCTCTTATTGTTATGATTACAGCAAAACAATCTTGTCTCTACCGTAGTTAACATTATTGGCCACCCGCTTCTCCCTGTTAGTCCATTAAATCGAAGGTTTACTGTATCATTGAAAATGGTTGCTGCTAAGTTCAGTACAGTTGAGTAAAGATGTAGAAACAAATTTTAAATATCATGCCTTTTATATCATTGGATAAATATCTCTTCTCTAGAGTCCATTTTGGGTATACCAAACCCAAAATGACAACTGAAATGGTAAAGTATATTGTTCACCACATAACTGACAAGATAATTTTATATTTGCTCCATATTCTGTATTCATTATTATAAATTTGTAGAAAAAATAGTCTCTACACTTCATAAATACATTTCTTTATAAAAAAGAATAATCTGAATGTGGGTAAGATGTTATAATCTTGAAATATAGAAGATACGGTTGATATTACAGAAGGAAGATCACCGGCATCTCAACCAGTTCATCGCTCATGCAGCCCTGGACCTGGTGGATGAGAGCATGTGGACCACAAGCAACATGTACCTTAGACTGGTTGACAAGTTCAATGAATGGTAAATTCACTTTAGTTGTACTGTACATGTTCTAGGTATTGTAATGTAGTCCATGCTTAACAAAGAGGAGGCATTCTGGAAAAGCAATAGTGCCAAGGGAATTTTTGTAGAAGGAATTGCATTTTCCCATACACTTTCATTATGTAAATTAAGAAATAATCTTAAAAAGTATTATGACTCAAAGAGTAAGAAAAATTTAACCAAGAAATGAAAGAAAAATGCATGCAACCAGGAGAATAAAATGCCTCAAAATATTCACTTTTGTTTCTAAGGTAATGATCATCTTTTTTTCTCTTCATGCCATTAGTCCTAACTATTTAATGATCTTTTGGAACTCACTTTGGAAAGGGTGGAACTTGAATTAAAATCTTTGGAAAGAAATCAGCATTACAGTTGTAACCATTCCTATGGGCCATCAGCTAAGGAGTAAAAATACATCACAAAAGTGGCTAGAATGCCATAGCATGTGAGCTGTAGAAATTGTTGATGATAGAAGCTTTATTTCTATACACCTCTTGTATATTCATTAGTCAAAAGTTAATAAATATTTTTTATGTTGACTGTTTCTGACCAATGTAGAGTGGCCCAAAGAAGGCAGCAACATAGACAGTAGCTGTCTTGTCTAAAGTATGTGGACATCACAATCCAAATGTCTTAATGAGCAGCATCATTCCCACTTTCTTTTTAGAGTACACATGCTGAGCTTACACTCCAACAGTATATATCCCTACAGATCACTTGCCTTTACCCTGATCTAACATGCTCACATATGCCTTCCCTCCAACCATTCTTGGGACGATCCCAACCATTCCTATTTCCGTCCATCCTCTTCAACCTTTCAGGGTCGGAACCTCTGATCTGAGAATTGCTCTCAGGGTTGAAGAATTTAAAAAAAATTTTGTATGAAATGATAGAGAATCTTTTTCTGAAGATGATGGAACCATCAGTGATTTAACCACTTTGAGCCCTATTTTTAACCGATTCCACTGTTCCAGTCAGCCAAACTCATAATTATTTTGCCACAATTCCTTCAATTCTATCAACTGAGTACAAGAAACCACCCATTTACCTTTTTCAACTACTCAGTAAAGCGATGAGAAATCAGTAATTTGGCCAGTTTCACACAAAATTAAAAAAAATTCCAGTTTAAAAATAGGGTCCAGAATAAACAATATAGACATTCCTGGCACTAAAAAAAAAAAATTTCCTCAGTTCATTAGTTACATCCTCAGGCTTCTCCTATATTACACTTGCTTTCCATTTTGAATTTTTATTTGCACAAAAAATAGATTTATGCAAACTACTGTATTATTGTAATAATTATACAAATAATGTTGGTGCATTCCTAAATGCATATTTGACTGATTAGTTGGACATGTATTAAACGAGCGATGTCATTTGTGTACTCTGGAATATCAACAAAAATCGAATAGTTCCGCTACTTCCAGCTCAATTTCAAGCTACTTTTAGTCCTGAAACTAGTCAAAATCATCTCTGTTTCTGTAAAATACCTTCCACTCCATCAAATGAGACCAAGAAACCAAGAATACAACAACAAAAGCCGTACGAAAATACACCACAAATTTGCTTGTTTTTTCCCTATTATGTACTGCGTGTAGCAGGTTTTTTTTATATGGTGCAACTACCGCATAGACCCATTCTCTCATATCTAGGCCCCAGTTTACCACTTACTGCGTATCTGAATGAGCTGAGCTCATCACACAATTCTTTGGCATGGACAGAGACTTCAAACCCGTAAAATTATGGCATAGGTGGTAAAGGGGTTAAAGAATCACTTCATATATTATAGATTTCCTTCTTATGTTACTACTAAATATTTTCAGTGTTTCATGTATATGCACAATTTTGACAATTGTTAAGCAGTATCCTGTAGACACATTTAAAACTAAATGTAAAATGTAATTTTTTGGCAGTTTCAGGATTCTTCCAGTGATATCAATGTCATATTAAGAATACACAATGATTTTATGTCAGTTCAACCCTTTGACTGTTGCAGCCCCAAATCCTGATGTGTTTCCTGGTGTCGCAGAATATTTGAAAAAAAAAAGAATTATTTTTTCTTGTGAAATGATAGAGAATCTTTTCCCGATGATAATGACACCAAAAGAACGAAATTTGATGGAAAACTCACAGAATTATGCTCTCGCGAAGTTGGTGACCTCGGTGACATTTACGCATCGGCGATTTTGCCCACTTTGAGCCCTATTTTTGACCAATTCAATTGTTCCAGTCCACCAAACTCATAGCTATTTCTTTAGAACTCCATTTGCTCTATCGATTGAGTACAAGAAACCACTCATTTGCTGATTTCATCTTCCCAATAAAGTGGTCAGAAATTGGCAATTTGGCCAATTTCATGTAAATTAAAAAAACGTCAATTTCAAAATAGGGTCCAGAATGAACAATGCAGATATTCCTGGCACTAAAATAACATTTTCTCTGTTCATCAGTCACGTCTCCAGGCCCCTGTTATAATACTCTTGCTTTCTATTTTGAATTTTTATTCACACAAAAAATAGAAGATTTACTGTTACGCAGATTACTGCAATATTGTAATAATTGTATAAATAATGTCAACCCATTCATGACTGCATATTAGAATGGCTAGTTGGACATTTATTGGACAATGACGTCATTTGCTTACTCTTGAACATTGGCAAAAATCGAACATTTCTGCCACTTTGAGCTCCATTTCAATATCCTTTTCATAGTAAAACCAGTCAAAATCACTTCAACTTCTATAATATGTTTTCCATTCTGTCAAATGAGACCAAGAAAACAAGAATACAATCATAAATACTGTACAAAAATACACCTCAAAGTTGGTGTTTTAATCCAAAAACACGGTCGGAGTTTTTTTTTCTCGTTATGCACTAAGTGCTGCAGGATTTTATTTATACTGTGCACACTGACCACACAGACCCATTCTCTCACATGTAGGCCTACCAGCTTTCTCCTGCTTGATTTGAAGCCACTAAAATTTTTGAGTACAGTAGGGCCCCACTTATACGGCTGGTTAGGTTCCAGGCTACCGCCGTAAAGCGGAAACCGCCATAAAGTGGAATACCCTTTTTTTCCACTTACAAATGCATACGAACACTAGATAACAAGTTTACACTAACATATATTAAGTTAGCAATAGAACCAGGCATCAAAAAACAGTAAAAAAGTACAATACACACATAGTGCACTCATTACTTACCTTAAAATATTTATAGTCTTAATCTAGGGTGAGACAAGTAGTATTTATTGTAAGAAATCAAGTGTGGTATGTATGGTAGTCAGCCAGGCTACCATACCAGGCCACCCCACCCACACATACAATTCTATGATATTTAAGCATCCCAGAGCGATAAAATGTATATACAGTTCACTCATTACTTACCTTAAAATATTTGTAGTCTTAATGTAGGGTCAGGAGTAAGTAAATGAGATAAAATGAATAAATGAGAGAGAGAAAGAATGAGTGCATGAGAGAGTACAGGCGCAGAGTTATGTAAACAAACCAGGCGAAGGTAAGTTTTGTAAACAAAGTGTACACGTCTAGTTTGTGTACAAGTTACATTGTGTACAGGTTGTCTCTACATTGATACGGTAGAATAAATAAAGAAGAACACTCCCATTCTCATGTAACATCATTTTGAGAAGAAATGATGCTCTGAGTGAAGGCAATGGAAATAAGTCACTCTGACTTTTTTGGGTTATCCTAGGTTCTCTACACATATGTTGTTATGTATGATAATCTATGTAACTGTATTTGTGTATACCTGAATAAACTTACATACATACGAAAGGAATAATTTTCTACAGTTACCCCCAGTAACACATTTTCTCTTATGTTAGATTAGAGAAAATGTTATTCTTGGCGTCACTTGTACAAGTTATCTGGCTACCACATCTCATATTTATGTTTATTTATTCTATTGTGGGGTGTATTTATCATCTTTTTATGTTATGTATCGTGTTTATTATATAATTTTGAAAAAAATATCATGGATGGATTAATGAAAATCTGTATATTAACGTAATATACAACATTTAATGAGACTCGGTGATTATTATTATTATCATTTCTAATATGGCGTCACTTGTACAAGTTATCTGGCTACCACATCTCATATTTATGTTTATTTATTATATTGTGGGGTGTATTTATCATCTTTTTATGTTATGTATCGTGTTTATTATATAATTTTGAAAAAATATCATAGATGGATTAATGAAAATGTGTATTTAACGTAATATACGACATTTAAATGAGACTCGATGACTATTATTATCATTACTAATATGACGTCTGGAGACATAAGACACTCTACTGATTTTAATGTGTACCTGCATGCCAGCACAGTATGTAAGTTTATTTAAGTACAGGTATACATAAGTATAATTATCAGAGTATATATAAAATATGAAATAACTTTTAAAAACATTTGAAATTTTGGAGTTTCCAGACAAAATAGAGAGACTTAGTGCTTACTGAGCTCACGAAGAATGTAAACAAACAGGGTGGGGCGCGGTGACCGTATTAGAAAGTCATGTGGGGGGAGCCGTATAGCGAGTTTTGGTCATAATTTGAAATGACCGTATTAGCAGAACGCCGTAAAGTGAAACGCCGTAAAGCGGGGCCCTGCTGTATATATATGTTAAACACATTGGCTTGTAAGACATGTATATACGACCAAAACAATCAGAAGGTTACTATTAAAGTGTGCTAATAATGTGGAAGACTTGTCAGCCATATTTACAACTGTAATAAAAAGACTAAATTCTCTTTAAAGGTATGTGTCTGCCTTTGTGACTGCTGGTAGAATACGACTTATATGTCTCCATGATGTGAAAAATGATGATGGAATTAAAAGCTTCTTTATGGAAATGTATGAAACTTATATCAAGGTGAGTACTTTAGTGAATAATTCATTATCTCTTCATATGATGTTCTTCTTATTCGTTTTAGTAATTATTACAGGAAAAGGGGGGGGGGTTACTAGCCCAAAGAAGGGAATGTATGAAATTATAGTACTACCAACACACTTATATGGGTGTGAAGCTTGGGTTGTGAATGCAGCAGCGAGGAGACGGTTGGAGGCAGTGGAGATGTCCTGTCTAAGGGCAATGTATGGTGTAAATATTATGCAGAAAATTCGGAGTGTGGAAATTAGGAAAAGGTGTGGAGTTAATAAAAGTATTAGTCAGAGGGCTGAAGAGGGGTTGTTGAGGTGGTTTGGTCATTTAGAGAGAATGGACCAAAGTAGAGTGACATGGAGAGCATATAAATCTGTAGGGGAAGGAAGGCAGGGTAGGGGTCGTCCTCGAAAGGGTTGGAAAGAGGGGGTAAAGGAGGTTTTGTGGGCGAGGGGCTTGGACTTCCAGCAAGTGTGCATGAGCGTGTTAGATAGGAGTGAATGAAGACGAATGATACTTGGGACCTGACGATCTGTTGGAGTGTGAGCAGGGTAATATTTAGTGAAGGGATTCAGGGAAACCGGTTATTTTTATATAGCCGGACTTGAGTCCTGGAAATGGGAAGTACAGTTCCTGCACTCTAAAGGAGGGGTTCGGGATATTAGCAGTTTGGAGGGATATGTTGTGTATCTTTATATGTATATGCTTCTAAACTGTTGTATTCTGAGCACATCTGCAAAAACAGTGATTATGTGTGAGTGAGGTGAAAGTGTTGAATGATGATGAAAGTATTTTCTTTTTGGGATTTTCTTTCTTTTTGGGTCACCCTGCCTCAGTGGGAGACTGCCGACTTGTTAAAAAAAAAAAAATGTTCTTACCTTATGTGTCTATGGAAGCATAAGTCTTTCTTTCAACACACCGGCCGTATCCCACCAAGGCAGGGTGGCCCAAAAAGAAAAACAAAAGTTTCTCTTAAATTTAGTAATTTATATGGGAGAAGGGGTTATTAGCCCCTTGCTCCCGGCATTTTAGTCGCCTCTTACAACACGCATGGCTTATGGAGGAAGAATTCTGTTCCACTTCCCCATGGAGATAAGAGGAAATGAACAAGAACTAGAAAGAAAATAGAATACCCAGAGGGGTGTGTATATAAATGCTTGTACATGTATGTGTAGTGTGACCTAAGTGCAAGTAGAAGTAGCAAGACATACCTGAAATCTTGCATGTTTATGAGACAGACAAAAGACACCAGCAATCCTACCATCATGTAAAACAATTACAGGTTTTCGTTGTACACTCACTTGGCAGGACGGTAGTACCTCCCTGGACGGTTGCTGTTTACCAACCTACTACCTAGGGGAAGCATAATTGTTAACACTAATTGCATTCAGTGAGTTATATCTGTATGCTACTACTTTTATTCTCTCCTATTCTGATGCTTCAAGTTGTACACCTGTCAGCATAGTTGCTGATCCCCTACATTTGTTGTATAGCTTATCTGAGTATTATAGTGCCATCCATATGTTTTACATACACGACCCCTTTGCTAGGCCTAGTGACTAGTTTGTATGACGTCACGTGATCCCGCATGAGTGCGTGGGCTGCGCTGCACTGGCCTCAGTTCCTGTTAGACCTTCTAGGCAACAACAGTCAGTTTGGGCTCTCCCTTTTCACACTCTGCAATATAGTGTTACCATCCAACAAGTGTGTTTTACTCCAATCATCATATCTCCTACGAGCCCCCACTACAAATGGTGCCAGCGGAGGGTCTGTAATTCTGACGATTACAGCAATTTCTGGAGATAAATTT
>NC_091338.1:11472563-11530063 GCF_038502225.1 Cherax quadricarinatus
GGGTTTTGTGCTTAATATGAATGTAATGATGTATTCTATGTCTCTTTGCCTCACTTTTAAAATACTGTATGTATCTAGTCTCTGCTTATGCTGTTATCTAAAGTGCAGTACTCATAGTACTGTACTAAGAAGTAGCTGAAGAGGTGAGGTGATTGAAAATGCTTTTGCACTTGGATGTTACTGAAAATAATAATATATTTTTTTTTTTGCAGCACTCCATGAACCCTTTCTATACTCCAAACAGCCCCATAAAATCTGCAGCATTTGAGAAGAAGGCACACTTTTATGGGAGAAAGTATCTAACTGGCTGAAAATAATTTTAAATATAAGGTAATTTTATATGTAAGGTAGCAGGTGATTCATGCTCATGTCCAAATATTGTGTTAATTCCAGTCATTGTGATGAGATTTGCCTTTTTCTATTTATATATTCTATCTACATCTTTCTTGCTAATTATGTTACCAAAGAGAGCATGATTGTACATATTGTATGTATAGAACAGTAAATTAATGGAAATTTTGATATACAGTATTCAACTGAGCACCAAAATAATGAATCTGATACTTCAGAAAGTAAAAGAGTTTGGTTCATTATTCAGTCCTTGATTTGGTCTTCAGTTTGTACTATAATATTTTGTTTTGGAAAATATTCTGTGAAATGTTTCCTTTAGAACTTCACAGTCAGGCAGAATGGATCATAAGTTCAGGAAGCCTCAAGCCCAAGGTGCTCTGAACATATGGTATTGTTATTATATCTGTTTAGTTTAATTTTTTTTTTTTTTTTTTTTTTTTTTTTTTATAAAAAAGATCATCTTAGGTTAAAGCAAATGCATTCTCACTGAGTATATGATGTACTTTCCTGTTTTTGATATACAGTGGACCCTCGGTTATCGGCCATAATCCATTCCAGAAGGTCGGCCTAAAACTGGAATGGCCAGAAACTTAAATATTTCCCATAAGAATTAACGTAAATACGGTGGTCCCTCGTTTTTCGTAATTAATCCGCTCCTGGAAGTGTGACTATTATCGAAACTGACGATTTTCGAATCCATTTTCCCCATAAGAAATAATGTAAATCCAATTAATTCGTTCCAGACACCCAGAAGTATCAACAACAATTTTTTTTTTACCTTGAAGATAGATTTACATGCACAAAAGAATGAACATTCAACATGACAGTTACCTTTATTGAAGGCTGTTGTTGATGAATGGAAGACAGGGAGGAGGAGGGTGGGAAGAGAGGTTATTGTTTGGAAGGGAAATCCTCCTCCATAAGGACTCTAGGTCACTTCAGGGGTCACTTCCCTAGCTTAAATATAGATTTACATGCAGAAAAGAATACCAAATAAATGTAAAGCACTAATAAAATGTTAATGAACATTGATGAGTGGAATGGTCTGCCTAGTAGGGTGATCGAAGCTAAGACATGGGTAGTTTCAGATTTAGGTTGGATAAATACATGAGTGAGAGGGGTTGGTTTGAATCGGGCTTGCACATGAGTAAATAGGTTTATCAGAGCTTATTGCTTGGGTAGCAGTTATGCTGTTAGTGTGTTGGATTTGTGAAGGACCTGCCTAGTATGGGCCAACAGGCCTATTGCAGTGTTCATCCTTTCTTATGTTCTAAAAGCTATGACTTGGGTAGTTTCAAATTTAGCTTGGATAAATACATAAGTGAGAGGGGTTGGATTTGAGTCGGACTTACACCTGAGCTTATTGCTTGGGTAGCATTTGTTCTTTTAGTAGGTTGGATTTGTGAAGGACCTGCCTAGTATGGGCCAACAGACCTATTGCAGTGTCCCTCTCTTAAATTCTAAAAGCTATGGCTTGGGTAGTTTCAAATTTAGGTTAGATAAATACATGAGTGAGAGGAGTTGGATTTGAGTCAGACTTGCACCTGAGCTTTTTACTTGGGTAGCATTTGTTCTTTTAGAAGGTTGGATTTGTGAAGGACCTCCCTAGTATGGGCAACCAGGCCTGTTGCAGTGTTCCTCCTTTCTTAAGTTCTTACGTTCTTATTTAACATCACACTTACCTTTATTGAAGACTTGGTTGTGTGAGGGAGGGATGGAGAGTTTATTGTTGGAGAATATGACACTAATATCAACTCTGCAGCTTATTTATCTATCACAATTCAACTAATATGACATAAACAATACTAATAACATAGAAACATGGAATATATTCTAGAATGAATAAAATAAGTCATTATGTATGTCACAAGGTGTTTGTGTTGTGTTGTGTTGTGTTGTTGGGTGTATAAGGGCCACTGAGAGTAAGCCGTCCATAATGGTGGTGAAGCAGCAACTGAGGTGGCGGTGTTTTCTGTAGCCCTATATAACTCCAACAACATTGGAGGAGTTAGTAGTCTCGCTGAATCACTGAAGAAGGCACTCTCTACCACCATCACAACCACTATCACCATCACTACCACCTTCTACCACTATTGCAACTACCACCACCATCACTACCACTTTCTACGACTATTACAACTGCTACCACCATCACTACCACCTTCTACCACCATCACTACCACCCTATACCACCATCAACCACTATCACAACTGCTTCCATTCTACCACCACCTTCATATTTTTCTACAAACTTTTTCTTAAATTATGTATGTTTCTCACATTCTTTACCAAACGGCTGGCACTAGAAGGTTTCTTTGGAGCCATGGTGACTTATTTAGCAGTTGCAAGCACTAAATTAAATGGAATATTATGAAATGTGTCATATGAACTCGTGGGATCATCTTCACTCACTGATAAACAATGGCACACTGGCTGGGAATGGAATGTGAGGTGGCTCAGGGCTGTGTGTATACATCCCAGACGAACGGCTATTTGCGAGTCAAACGAAGATTCACGAGCCAATGTTTTGATGAAAATAACGGTACGATTTTCAAAAATTACAACTATTGAGCCTTACGATTATCAAGGGACCACTGTACAATTAATCTGTTCCAGACACCCAAAAATATTAACAAAAGATTCATTTTTTAAAGATTAGCTATTTTTTACATACACAAAATAATGAGAAAGAAATATAAAGCAATAATTTTACTAATAAACGAACATTACATACCTTACTGAAGACTGTTGTTGGCATATGGAAGAAGGCGAGGAGGGATTACTTCCCTTCTTTGTCTTTTACTGCCACTAGGACCAGGTTGTGAGTCACTGCACCCCTGTTGCACAAAATAACTGTCCACTTCCTGCCTGCCTGCTGCACTCTCTGCCTCCCTGCTACACTCTCTCCCTGCCTGTTACACTCTCTGCATGCCTGCTACACTCCCTGCCTTCCTGCTACACTCCCTGCCTTCCTGCTACACTCCCTGCATGCCTGATACACTCCTTGCCTCTATGCCTGCCTGCCTTAAATTCTATCATGTTTTTCACTTTCTTTACCAAACGAACTTTACTAGGAACTTTCTTTGGGCCCATGGTTGCTTATTTTGCAGTTGCACTCAATAACCACAAAAAACAATGGATTATAGCGAAATGTTTGGATGAATGCGTGGAGGCTTCCTCACTCACCCAGAGACACAGCCAGACTGACTCATGAATGCGGCGGAGTGGCGGGTGGACGCGTCCAATATGGCCGATAACCAAAATAACGCCCGATAACCGGGATAGAATTTCAGCCAAAAAAGTGGGTGAAAACCGAATTGGCCGATATCCAGAACGGCCGATAACCGAGGGTCCACAGTATGTACCCACAAGTTTATGCAAAAGCTTTCGTAGTTGTTTCGACTCTTTTTGAAGAGATATTTGAAGTGATTATTGCAGATGTTTCCCATCTTGAGTGAGCTGTTATTAATGAAGCTGTTGTATTTTGTTTGCACTAAAAAACATGCATGTGTTGCAGATAATCTGCAGCAGAATAGAAGACAGTGTTAAAGGTATCCTTGCGAGGGAAAGAATGTAGCAGACCATCCAGTGGTGTAGCAGTGTGAGAATAGCTAACAATAACCTCTTTACCTCTCCAGTGACAGTATGCCCATGAACTAATGATACCAACCATCTACTACCAGCTTGATTTGTATCTCATGAAAGAAAATATATATTGGTAACTAAAGTATGGAAATTTGGGAGTAGAAAAACTTAAACTCATCAAAGGTACTATAGTATATGTTAAGTTTAGTTCTTGAAAAACAGCAAAGTCACTTAACTAGTTTTCTAATCCGATTTTGATTCAGGAAATTAGTTTAATAGATTTTGTGAAATGACAATGGAAGTTTTGTTGCAATAGGCCAGTTTATTGTATAAATGTGTACTGCATTGGATATTGCCCGCCTTGGCCGAGTGATGACACTTGTGACTCAGCTGGGAGGTCAGAGGGTCAAGCTTCCACATTTCATGCAGGTATGCCTTTAAAAAAAATGGCTGCATTGAATTACCTTTTTATATACTCAAATGCAGTAATAGATGAATTTTTACGTCTAAGAGTATTAGAGCTCTGGAGGTTGGAAGTGCACATTGAGTGATGAGGTAGAAATGTTGCAATTCAGAGCATTATTTGTTGTATGTTGTTTACTCACATGTGGTGAGACAGCTAGAGGAATAGTGATGGTGAACGTGATTCTGTCAGAGAACAAGTGAGGGTGAATGTAATTTCTTTGGGTCATCCTACCTTAGTTTAATTTTATTCAGTAACTAATAAACTAATATTTGCACATACACTAACAATATTTTTCTTGAAATCAAGTAAATTGTGCAGAATATTTTCTGATATTTTATGAATTTCTCAGGATATATACCAAATACAGTGGACCTCCGGTTAACGATATTTTTTCACTCCAGAAGTATGTTCAGGTGCCAGTACTGACCGAATTTGTTCTCATAAGGAATATTGTGAAGTAGATTAGTCCATTTCAGACCCCCAAACATACGCGTACAAACGCACTTACATGAATACACTTACATAATTGGTTGCATTCGGTGATCGTTATGCGGGGGTCCACTGTAATTCACAGATGAGGGTTTTAAAAATGGGATTTGTATGCATTTTTGGACTCTACTTCATCCCATAACTATGTTTGCCACTGACACAGAGGTATGCTAAAAAAGATAGAAAATTTAACAGGAAAATGTGGTCACAGATTTATATTGCATATTTCCTTATGTATTACATACATTCCACACATTTGTACCATTTGTGTTTAATGTAAATATTAAAGTGTGTTATTAGGTCATTTATGCAAATTATAATATACATCATAATTGTACAAGGTTTGCATAATAAATAAATTTTCTGATTGTGTGTACTTTTTGTAATACCCTACAGATTTTCTGTCTGTATACAGACTGGGAAATTCTGAAATGTTGGTAAAAAATTTATTTACAGATTTTCTCCATTCAGCAGGGAAAAAATTTTCCGCTCATATTGAAGGGACTTGAGAAGAATGGCTGTACTGGTACCACTTACCAAATGATATAGGAAGGTATAGATATCTAAAGCATTTGATCCTTCAGTTCTGGTGAAGAGTTCTTGTTCAAATTGAAGCTACTATCTCTTGGATCAACCCTGATTACCTTTTATTCCTCAAACACTGTATAACCTCTACTGATTTATCATGTCCCTATGAACATAATTACAATAACATAGCATTTGGTTGCATGTAAACCACTATGTTAGAAAAAACATAACCAAATTATAAAATTAACACCACATTCTGTAAACAGTACTGCACATGTATTTAGAACATTTTTGTATGTGATAATATTAAGGATGCATTTGTATATCTAGTAAATATTTTGTGCATTTTGAGCTTCAGCACTTTGGGGCTGCCTCTTGACTTGTTCTTAACTGAATTTGTCTCTGATCGGTACACACTTTTTTAACTTTTAATAGAAAGCCCCATATATCAGAACATCCTGACTGCTTAGTGTGTTTGAGATCTCCTGAAAGTCTTGCTGTTAGTGTTGACATCTGTGACTTTCAACACCTAGTTTACTAAATTAACTTTGAAGCTTTCAGTTTTTCCTTGTACGTACCCTCAGTGCTTCTGCTGTCTTTTTGCTGTGTGGCTTTCTCGAGTTTAGTGCTTGCCTTGCTAATAATATTAATAAATAATTTTGCTATATGTAATCTTGATATTACACCCGTGTTACCGTGAAACACTGAATGACTCGCAAATTTGGCACCTTTCACAACTAAAATAAAAATAATTGGGTCTACTGGTCTGATGTATGATTTGTTTTGTATACCTTTGAATTTAAAATGTGTTCCTTTAGTCTTCTCTAAACCATTTTATCAAGATCAGGTATATTCTGTTTGAACAACTTCTCTCTCTTTTTTTTTTTTTTTTTTTTTTTTTTTTTTTTTTTTTTTTTTTTTTTTTTTTTTTTGCTAGACATTAATCAGATTCTCCTCCAGGGACCTTTCTTGATGTTGGTGAGGGGCTTTTAATACAAGGAATTGGACCTGATCTCCCCTTCCTTGGATTGAACTTGATTACTTCATGTTTCCCAAGTGTCATCATATGACCCTATGGGTTTATTACCTCTTCCCCCTCCCCCCATTGTGAATATAATAATTATCAGATTACATTTTTGTCCATTCAAGGGATACAGGTGCCTTGATACCAGTGAGGGGCTCTTAATCCAATGAATTGGACTTTGTCTTCCCTTCCTTGTATTGCACCTGAATACCTTCCATTTCCCAAATACTGTATGATTCCTAGGGGTCAGGTGCCTTCCATAAATATAATATCTTTTCTCAAATTTACTGGGACAGAACTGTTTTTCAGCAGCACTTTCAATACTGACAAGGTTGCCAGCCTCATGACTAATGTTTTCAAGGTACCTGACCCGTCAGGAGAGGTACTTCAATGCCACTGAGGAACGCTTGATACAAGGAATTGGACTTCTTGCCTTCCTTGGATCAAACCTGAGTGCCTACCCTTTCCCAGGTGCTGTTTAACACATGGGTTCAGCACTTTCCCCTATTTATAATAATGCTGGTAAAAAAAAAAAAAAAAAAAAAAGGGCTCTTGATTGAAAATGATAACCCTATCAAGGGGAGGTCTTTTAATACCTTTGAAGGTCTCTTGATTCCAGGACCTGGACTTGCCTCCTCCCCTTCCTTGAATAAAACCTGAATACCTCCCACTTCCCATTCACTATGTGACTTACAGGATTAGCGCTTCACCAATGAATGTAACACCACGATTATAATTTACGTTGAGTGCTAAGTCGATGTGGGTCGTCTAGCGCAAGACATGGCGAAGGTTTGATCTTCTGTCTGTACCATGAACCCTATGAGTAGTGCTGCAGTGCTGCATGACCCTTGTGGGTTTAGCACTTAGTTTTGATTATAATAATATGAGTAGTGCTTCTCCATGATTAGCTGCACTGTATGACCCTTGTAGGTTTAATGATTCTTTTTGATTATAATAATAATTCTCCATGATTATATTCCCTATGAATGTGATAAAAATCCCCTTGTTGGACTCATTGGTGAGAAGTGGTACAGTGAAGAAGAGGAAATTTGAATTATGAGTGACCATATATATGCCATACCAGGGACCACCCCATCCATTTTTCCATGATATGAAATTGTTATTTAATGGAGTTTACAGCCTATCAACTATGCTGGGGCCATTAAGGTTTTCACCAACGGACAAGAATACTTTAATCTCAAGAATGGAGATTACAGTAAACTCTAGTGTATACACTCGGCCCATGCAATAGAATCATGACCCTTGTAGGTTTAGCACTTCTTTATGCGCTGTATAGCCCTTGTGGCTTAGCGCTTCTTTTTGATTATAATAATAATTAGCACTTCTTTTGATCATAGTAATAACAATCTTCAAAATCAAACTTGGAAACTTTTATTGGAGCTTCTGCTGTATAATCCTCCGGGTTTAGCGCTTCCCCCTTGATTATAATAATAATAATAATATTGGAGCTTCTCCCAGGGGAAGGTGGAGCTTTCTCTACAGGACTCCACTATCCACTGCTGCACTGCACTGCATGACCTAATAATAATCCCTCTCCCTCTTGCTACCCAATACCCCTGCACCCTTCCCTGCCCTGCTGTGCTCTATGACCCTTCTAGGTGTAGAGCTTCTTTTTTATTATAATAATCTACAGGAGACTCTTGTCTGCAATTAGGTACTGGAGTAGCACACTGTGTGATCATCAAACCCTTCAAGGCTCTTGATCCAAGAAATTGAAGTTGACCTACCCTTCTTAAATTGAATCTGATCACCTCCCATTTGCCCCCCTGGCACTCCATCATCTATACCTGGACAGAGTAATTTATATAGGAGAAGGGGTTACTAGCTCATTGTTCCTAGCATTTTAGTAGCCTTTTACAACACGCATGACATACTAAGGAAAGATTCTTTTCCACTTTCCCATGGAGATGAAATGAAAATGAAGAAGAAATAAAACTATTAAGAAAATAGAAGAAAACTCAGATGAGTGTGTATACATATACATGTACATGCATGTGTAGTGACCTAAGTGTAAGTAGAAATAGCAAGATGTTATCTCTGGAACAATGTCATTGATGATCAGACCAATGAATGGATGCTAGTCAGAACTGAAGAGATGAATCTGAAGATGAAGAAGGTTCAGGAGATTGCTGTGAAAATCAGCAACTCTTTTTCTTTGTTATCAAATGAATGCGAATCAACCACCCATGATCTCCCAACAAAGACAATTGTTAATGATGCAGTGAAGCCAGCCAGTGAAGACATCCCTGCAAAGACCATCTCTACAAAGACCACTGAGAATGCCAATCGAGCTAAGAACATTGTTTTAGTTGGGGACAATCAGATTAAGTTTATGGATAGGGCATTTTGTCTTAGGGATAGGAAGAGGAGGCAGAGGGTATGTTTTCCTATGCCTGGGATAAAGGATATTGTTAGCCATCTGGACAACATCATGAGAAGTAATGGGAGCAATCCTATTATGTCTCAGTGCTGGAGGTAACAATGTTGGCAGACATAGGAGTGAGGACCTGATTAGCAGGTATAGGTCAGCAATAGACATAATTAGGAAGAAGGGAGGGAACCCTGTGATATGTGGTATTTTGCCTAAGAGAGGAGTTGGAAATGAATGGTTGTCCAGGGCAATTGGTGTCAATTGCTGGCTGGACAAACACTAAGCAAAATTCAGTAACATTCATTGACAACTGGGATCTCTTCTACGGCAGAAATTACATTTATGTCACGAGTGGGGTTCACTTATCTAGGTCTGGGGTGGGGGCACTGGCCATTTCAGTAGAGGGAACTGTTAGGGCTCTAAACTAGAAACAGTTAGTGGTATGGGTTTTTTGGGGGAAACAGAGAAATCCCAGTGTAGTAATATTGTGAGTTTTAGGGGAACTAATAATAGGCAGAATGAGGTGGATATTGGAAAGCCAGTGGCACTAGGTGACAGGGACAGTAATTGGTATAGTGGAAAAACAGAAATGAGCAGGAAGGGTAAAGAGAAAGGAGGGTCTTTAAACTTATATTATGCTAATAATCGTAATGCTAGGAATAAGATGGACGAGTTGAGATTAGTTTCAAGTGCAGGTAACATTGATGTATTTGCCAAAATGAGACGTGGTTTAATTAAAAAAAAATCGGGACATGCCTGCTGAATGTCACATTCAGGATTTTAAACTGTTCCAAGTAGACAGAAATATCGGGAAGGGGGTGAGGTGGCATTGTTTGTCCGAGACAGCTTGAATTGTTGCATTGAAATGGGTATAAAGTCTGCCTTTTTGTTATTTATATACAGAGTCTGGATAGAATTTTCAGAGGAACATGAAAAATTTATTTTCGGCATGATATACCGTCCCCCAACCTTAGATAGGGACTCTTTAAGGAAATTGTTAAGGCCACAAAGCACGATAACGTAGTAATTCTAGGGGACTTTAACTTTAGTTAGATTGATTGGAAGTTCTTGACTGGGAATTTAGAGTCTAACGACTTCTTAGAGGCAGTTCAGGATTGCTTTTTGAAGCAGTTTGTGACAGAACCTACAAGGGTAAATAACCTACTTGATTTGGTTCTGGCAAACAAGGAAATTCTTGTTAATAATTTAGAAATTACAGAGGAATTTGGCACAAGCCGAATATGATAGTAGGTATAACTCAGTAACTGTCCCAAATTTTTGCTTAGCAGATTACAATGGGCTTAGAGAACACTTATCATCTGTGGACTGGGGTAACGAAGAGAGCTATCAATATGACAGCTTTCTAAACACTATAGTACATGCTGAACACAAAGAACATTTATCCCGTATAAAAAAATGAGATCGAATAGAAATGACCCAAAATGGATGAATAATAGGCTCAAATATCTTTTAGGGCAAAAGAAAGGAATTTATAGGTGTATCAAAAGAGGTGAGGGTCATCTTATGAATCAGTATATTGACATTAAGAGGGACGGTAAAAAGGGGATAAGAAAAGCTAAACGGTATTACGAAATTAAAGTTGCTAGGGATTCGAAAACTAACCCAAAAGGTTTTTTCCTGGTTTATAGAACAAAAGTTAGAGAAAAGGAGAATGAAATGTGCTCTATTCTTAATAATTATTTTCTCTCGGTTTTCACTCAGGAAGACACTAATAATATCCCAATAATTAGGTTTTATAGTGGGCCTGAAAAAGATAAATTATGTAATATCACAGTCACTAGCGAAATGGTTATCAAACAGATAGACCGGTTAAAGCAAAATAAATCCCCGGGCCCTGATGAACTGTTTTCAAGGGTTCTAAAAGAGTGTAAAATGGAACTTTGTGAACCACTGACTAATATTTTTAATATTTCTCTTCAAACAGGTGTAGTGTCTGATATGTGGAAGATGGCTAATGCAATTCCTATTTTTAAAGCAGGAGACAAGTTGTTACCGTCAAATTACCGCCCAGTAAGCCTGACCTCAATTGTAGGCAAATTATTAGAGTGAATTATAGCTGATAATATAAGAAGCCATCTGGATAAGCACAGCTTGATTAATGATACTCAGCATGGATTCACAAGGGGCCGTTCCTGCCTAACTAATTTATTAACCTTCTTCAGTAAAGCTTTTGAGACTGTTGATCACGATAAAGAATTCGATACTATTTATTTAGATTTTAATAAGGCTTTTGGTAGAGTTCCGCACCTGAGACTGTTAAAGAAAGTGGCAGCTCATGGCATTGGGGGTAGAGTGCTGTCATGGATCGAGTCATGGCTCACTAATAGGAAGCAGAGAGTGTGCATAAATGAGGATAAATTCGAGTGGGAATCTGTAACAAGTGGCGTTCCACAGGAATCAGTCTTAGGCCCATTGTTGTTTATAATATATATCAATGATCTTGATGAGGGAATTACTAGTGAAATGAGAAAATTCGCCGATGACACGAAGATAGGTAGGATAATTGATTCAAACGTAGATGTCACGGAACTTCAGGAGGATTTAGACAAACTCAATTCCTGGTCAGAAAGTGGCAGATGCAGTTCAATGTAGATAAATGCAAGGTTCTGAAGCTCGGTAGTGTCCATAACCCTAGTACTTATAAGTTAAATAAAGGAGAACTAGTACTTATAAGTTAAATAAAGGAGAACTAGTACTTATAAGTTAAATAAAGGAGAACTAGTCAATGTAATGTTAGGTTATTTTTCAAGAAAACTACAATATACAATTTTTTGAATCTTACATTACTCTATGAACCAGTGTACGATATTATAAGTTGTGTATTATGTAATATATACTTTTTAAATCTAAAATGTACAGATTTTTTTTATTAACACATCAACTGTTTCTCACCATGGCAGAGTGACCCGAAAAAAAAGAAACATTTTCATCATCATTCACCCCATTTCTGTCTTGCCAGAGGCGTGCCGACACTACAATTAAAATACTGCAACATATCTTCACCTCTCCTTCAGAGTGAAGACAATGTACTTCCCACCTCCAGGACTCAAGTCCGGCTAGCCGGTTTCTCTGAATTCCTTCATAAATGTTACTCACACTCCAACAGCACGTGCGGTCATAAAAACTATTTGCCTCCACTCGCTCCTAACACGCTCACACTTACTTGCTGGAAACGTTTCGCCTACACAGTAGGATTCTTCAGTCAAATACAAAGGCAGCAGTGTAGTAGTGAAATGAAGATGATGTAATTAGTATATCAACCTTAGATTTTTATTATAATCAAAGAAAGCGCTAAACCGACAAGGGTCATACAGCGCTGCGGATCAGAAAAGAGTGCTGAGGCTATAAACGGCTAGGTGGAGAGGGGATCAGAGGTGAGGGGACAAAAGGGCTGGAAGGGAAGCTAAGGGCTATGTGTCAAAGTTCGTACAGCAAAGCAGTTGCCAACAAAAAGTAAAAAAGTGATTGTAAGTCAAAGGCAGGACCATCTGCAAGAAGGGAAAATACATCAACCTTAGAGAAAAAGTATTTGAGGTGGTCATTCCCTCAATTTGGAGAAGAGTTCAGGTGAGGGACTGGCCACCTCAAATACTATTTCTCCAAGGTTGATGTACTATCACCCTCATTTCACTACTAAACCTCCTGCCTTTGTATTTGACTGAAGAAGCCAACTGTGTCAGCGAACCATTTCAACAATAACGATACCCAGATGTTGCACATGTGTCTTAGTCATCAACCTCCGTATTTTATAGTATTTTCAACACAACCATTCCCTTCCATGTATTTGTCCAGCCTTTTCCCTAAGCTAGTAGTAGTAATAGTAGTAGTAATAGTAGTAATGGTAGTAGTAATAGTAGTAGTAATAGTAGTAGTAACAGTAGTAGTAATAGTAGTAGTAATAGTAGTAGTAATAGTAGTAGTAATAGTAGTAGTAACAGTAGTAGTAATAGTAGTAGTAATAGTAGTAGTAATAGTAGTAGTAACAGTAGTAGTAATAGTAGTAGTAATAGTAGTAGTAATAGTAGTAGTAATAGTAGTAATGGTAGTAGTAGTAAGTTTATTGAAATATCAAATTACTTACGACTAGTTGTGCTTTGTTAAACTTTATTAATTACCCATATTTATATCTGTTGAAGATAGATGTTATTTTGCTCTTCCCGTCTGCGTTTCTGTGTTCCCGAAATCTGATATTCGGTGACCTAGCAATTCTGAAAGCACAAGTAATGTACATACATTCTTTCCCTACAAACTGGAGAATGGTGGCCTGGTGGCTAAAGCTTCCGCTTCACACACGGAGGGCCCGGGTTCGATTCCCGGCGGGTGGAAACATTTCGACACGTTTCCTTACACTTATTGTCCTGTTCACCTAGCAGCAAATAGGTACCTGGGTGTTAGTCGACTGGTGTGGGTCGCATCCTGGGGGACAAGATTAAGGACCCCAATGGAAATAAGTTAGACAGTCCTCGATGACGCACTGACTTTCTTGGGTTATCCTGGGTGGCTAACCCTCCGGGGTTAAAAATCCGAACGAAATCTTATCTTATCTTATCTGCAGTAACTTCTGTATATTAACATTTTTAGCTTACTTTTTGTATTAGGACTGATGAAGCCACTCGTGGCGAAACGTTTCTTTTAATAAATGTTTGAGTAAATGGTTTAGAAAACCAACACGATGATAAATGAAACATTTATGCTACAATTGGGTATCTTTATACTGAAAACGTTTAGGCAGCCAATGGCTTCTTCAGTCCAATGCAGAGAAAGGTGAAAGATGAGAAGTTGAGGTAATCAGTCCTTCAGCCTGGACACATCACCTTCCACCTTCTCTGCACTGGACCTAAGAAGTCACTAGCTGCAGAAAGGTTTCCAGAATAAAGATACAAAAATGATGAACAAGTGTCTCATTTAATAAATGTCGTCAATTGCACACGTTTCTACAGCGTAGGCGAAACGTTTTAACACTGAAGACACCAAACTGTTGCACACATGTCTTACTCATCAACTTGACGGTATTGTATACCATTTCCAACAAGTAACCTTTTCCCCAGTTAGTCGGTATCACCAGATAATTTACAATCAATCGTCAAGAAATTTAAGGCACATAAGTTCCCGTTCATTTTTCCACTGTAATCTATTTTGTCCATAACTACTTTCGCATTTGTTTTGTCTGCTTTCGTAAGGTGAAGTCCAGGATCTTTTCTTAATTCATGGTATAACTTAACAGATCTTTGAGGACAATTGTGCTGTACAGGTCTGAGCTGTGTCATCAAAGATTTGTTAAGTTATACCATGAATTAAGAAAAGATCCTGGACTTCACCTTACGAAAGCAGACAAAACAAATGCGAAGTAATTATGAACAAGGTAGATTAAAGTGGAAAAATGAACATGTTATATTAGAAGACGGGAACTTACGAGCCACTTAACACTTTATGTGTCGCTTCTTTATTTTATTTTGGTATTGTAGGGATTTTTTTCTGTAGAACATCAACATAAGTTTCGTAAGTGTACAGGAATTAAGGTTGTTAGGTGTGTTGGTGGTTCAGTTTTCCGCAGCTACACCCGCTAGACTCTTCCAATGTGGAACCTCCACAGGTATAAACCTTGTCCTACTTGTGATGAAAATGGTTTTGAAAACTAACAGGTTGAAGAATGAGACACTTGTGCAACATTTGGGAATTTTGTATTCAGGAAATGTTTCGCCAGCCAGTGGCTTCTTCAGTCCAGTGTAGGGAATAACAGTGGAAGACGAGGAGGAGGTTGAGGTAATCAGTCCCTCAGCTGTGAGTCGATATAACCAGAAATGTCCATTTCTCAAGACTGATGCAGTGAACACATCGACTCCAGGCTGAGGGACTGATTACCCAATATTTCTTCTCGCCTTCCAATGTTATTCTCTACACTGGACTGAAGAAACCACTGGCTGGCGAAACATTTCCTCAATACAAATTCCCAAATGTTGCACAAGTGTCTCATTCTTCAACTTGTCCAAATTATTTGCTCACCTGTCTTTTAAACCATATATTGTTCTGACTCAGAATTCTGTATCACTCCAGCTTATTGTAAAACCCTCGGTTCACTTTGTTGCTCTTGTTAAACTTTTCCTATTTAGAAGTTAGTAGAATATCTCGTTTATCCTGCGGCAACCATCTCTATTAACTCTCACACATTCTATTAAACTTTTTCCATTATTCTCCTTTTCAGCAATTTTGCATCGTAAAAGAAATATTTTTTTATGCACCGTCTATGGCACTATATATTAATGGTTTACAAAACCGACACTTATGTGAACGAGGCACGTGTGCAACACCTAAGTATGTGATAAATGGTTTAAAACCGACAAGTTAAAAATTGAGACACTTATGCAACATGGAAATCTTTACTGAAGAAACGTATCGCCTTGTCGGTTTTAAACTTGTCGGTTTTAAACTTGTCGGTTTTAAACTTGTCGGTTTTAAACTTGTCGGTTTTAAACTTGTCGGTTTTAAACTTGTCGGTTTTAAACTTGTCGGTTTTAAACTTGTCGGTTTTAAACTTGTCGGTTTTCTGAATCATTTATCAACAGTTCTTGTCAGACACAGCAACATCGTCACTACTTTTTCTATCTCCATATTTATTCTCCTCTGGATTTAACTGAAGAAGCCTGTCGTGTAGGCGAAACAATAAAGATACCCAAGTGTTACTCAGTAATACTGGAGACGGCGGAAAACATCTTCAAACGTCTGAACTGAGTGACTGATCACCTCACACTTTCTTCTTGTCTTCCATCGAATTTTAGATACTGGACTGATAAAGTCATTGGTTGGGAAACGTCTCTATAATATAGGTACCCAAGTGTTGCACATGTTTTATTTATGTTAGATAAAAAGGACATAAGTGCAAGTAATGCGGCATTATATTGTGACATTAATTGCACTTGTGTCCTTTTACCTAATATATTTTCGGTAATTTTACCAACATTATTGCAATGTGTCTTATTTATCATTTATAAATGATTTTCAAAACCTACAAGTAGCTGAACAAAATAAGATGTGCAACACTCGCGTGGAAACATTGCATCCACCAGTGGTTTTGTCTGTCTAATACAGAGAAAAATACTTCAGATGGTACACAGCATGAAGAAGTAGTTTGAGGTACTTAGTCCCTCAGTCTAAATGAACCATCTGGAGATGGTGGAAGACTTGGAGAATTGGTTAGAGGTGATCAGTCTCTCTGTCTTGCTCATCTGCAACACTGTTGTGGAACAAGGTAGAAGAAAAATGGCATTGTGATACCGACAACATGTGGAAGACAACATCTCTCCGCGGGTCCTGAAAGAGGAAGCAGAGGTGCTATGTGTGCCACTAACAACAATCTTCAACACATCTATCGAAACGGGGCGACTACCTGTAGTATGGAAGAAAGCAAATGTAGTCCCAGTCTTTAAGAATAGAGACAGACAGGCATTAAACTACAGACCGGTGTCACTGACATGTACAGTATACAAAGTCACGGAGAAGCTTACGGATAAGCTTACGGAGAAGCTTATCAGGAAAAAGGTGGTGGAGCACCTAGAATGGAATGAGCTTATACACGATAACCAGCACGGTTTCAGGGAGGGGAAATCTTGTGTCACAAACTCACACTCACACGAGCTTTTAAATCTCTGCACAAAATTCAATTTAAACCAGCAAATAATAGAGCCTACTAGACTGGAGAATACACTAGACCTCATCTTCACTAACAATGATGATCTGATAAGAAATGTCACCATATCAAAAACAATATACTCAGATCACAACATAATTGAGGTTCAGACATGTATGCGTGGAGCCCCAGACCGACATAATGAGATTAGTCACGAGGGAGCATTCACCAAATTCAACTTCAATAACAAAAACATAAAGTGGGACCAAGTAAACCAAGTCCTAACCGATATAAGCTGGGAAGATATACTAAGCAACACAGACCCCAACTTATGCCCAGATTAACTTGGTGGCACTCGATGTATGCACAAGGCTTATTCCTCTAAGAAAAAGGAGGAGTAGATGTAAAATAGAAAGAGACAGGCGCTCCCTTTACAGGCGACGGAAAAGAATAACAGAGCGGCTAAAAGAGGTCAATATATCTGAAATGCGTAGGGAGACACTGGTCAGAGAAATAGCAAGCATCGAACTTAAGCTAAAGGAATCTTATAGGAGTCAGGAATCGCGGGAAGAACTAAAAGCCATAAATGAAATCGAAAGAAACCCAAAGTATTTCTTCTCCTATGCCAAATCAAAGTCGAGAACAACGTCCAGTATTGGGCCCCTACTTAAACAAGATGGGTCCTACACAGATGACAGCAAGGAAATGAGTGAGCTACTCATGTCCCAATATGACTCAGTTTTTAGCAAGCCGCTAACCAGATTGAGAGTCGAAGATCAAAGTGAATTTTTTATGAGAGAGCCACAGAATTTGGTTAACACAAGCCTATCCGATGTTATCCTGATGCCAAATGACTTCGAACAGGCGATAAATGACATGCCCATGCACTCTGCCCCAGGGCCAGACTCATGGAACTCCGTGTTCATCAAGAACTGCAAGAAGCCCCTATCACGAGCCTTTTCCATCCTATGGAGAGGGAGCATGGACACGGGGGTCGTCCCACAGTTACTAAAAACAACAGACATAGCCCCACTCCACAAAGGGGGCAGTAAAGCAACAGCAAAGAACTGCAGACCGATAGCACTAACATCCCATATCATAAAAATCTTTGAAAGGGTCCTAAGAAGCAAGAGCACCACCCATCTAGAAACCCATCAGTTACACAACCCAGGGCAACATGGGTTTAGAATAGGTCGCTCCTGTCTGTCTCAACTATTGGATCACTACGACAAAGTCCTAGATGCACTAGAAGACAAAAAGAATGCAGATGTAATATATACAGACTTTGTAAAAGCCTTCGACAAGTGTGACCATGGCGTAATAGCGCACAAAATGCGAGCTAAAGGAATAACAGGAAAAGTCGGTCGATGGATCTATAATTTCCTCACTAACAGAACACAGAGAGTAGTCGTCAACAGAGTCAAGTCCGAGGCAGCTACGGTGAAAAGCTCTGTTCCACAAGGCACAGTACTCGCTCCCATCTTGTTCCTCATCCTCATATCCGACATAGACAAGGATGTCAGCCACAGCACCGTGTCTTCCTTTGCAGATGACACCCGAATCTGCATGATAGTGTCCTCCATTGCAGACACTGCAAGGCTCCAGGCGGACATCAACCAAATCTTTCAGTGGGCTGCAGAAAACAATATGAAGCTCAACGATGAGAAATTTCAATTACTCAGATATGGTAAACACGAGGAAATTAAATCTTCATCAGAGTACAAAACAAATTCTGGCCACAAAATAGAGCGAAACACCAACGTCAAAGACCTGGGAGTGATCATGTCGGAGGATCTCACCTTCAAGGACCATAACATTGTATCAATCGCATCTGCTAGAAAAATGACAGGATGGATAATGAGAACCTTCAAAACCAGGGAGGCCAAGCCCATGATGACACTCTTCAGGTCACTTGTTCTATCTAGGCTGGAATATTGCTGCACACTAACAGCACCTTTCAAGGCAGGTGAAATTGCTGACCTAGAAAATGTACAGAGAACCTTCACGGCGCGCATAACGGAGATAAAACACCTCAATTACTGGGAGCACTTGAGGTTCCTAAACCTGTATTCCCTGGAACGCAGGCGGGAGAGATACATGATTATATACACCTGGAAAATCCTAGAGGGACTAGTAACGAACTTGCACACGAAAATCACTCACTACGAAAGCAAAAGACTTGGCAGACGATGCAACATCCCCCCAATGAAAAGCAGGGGTGTCACTAGCACGTTAAGAGACCATACAATGTGTCAGGGGCCCGAAACTGTTCAACTGCCTCCCAGCATACATAAGGGGGATTACCAACAGGCCCCTGGCAGTCTTCAAGCTGTCACTGGACAAGCACCTAAAGTCGGTTCCTGACCAGCCGGGCTGTGGCTCGTACGTTGGTTTACGTGCAGCCAGCAGTAACAGCCTGGTTGATCAGGCTCTGATCCACCAGGAGGCCTGGTCACACACCGGGCCGCGGGGGCGTTGACCCCCGGAACTCTCTCCAGGTAAACTCCAGGTAAACCCACTGGAGTTTTACGACAAGGTAACAGAAGACATGAGAGAGAGAGGGGTGGGTAGATTGCATTTTCTTGGCCTGTAAGAAGGCTTTCGACACAGTTCTAAACAAGAAATTAGTGTAAAAGTTAGAGGAGCAGGCAGGAATAACAGGAAAGACATTGCAATGGATCAGAGAATGCCTGACAGGAAGGAAACAACGAGTGATGGTACGTGACGAGGTGTCAGAATGGGCACCTGGACCAGCGGAGTCCCACAAGGTTTAGTCCTAGGGCACGTGCTGTTTCTGGTATATGTAAATGACATGGCGGAAGGGACAGATTCGGAAGTGTCCCTGTTTGCAGACGATGTGAAGCTAATGCGGAGAATTCAAGCAGATGAGGATCAAGTGGGACTACAAAAGGATCTGGACGGGCTGCAACAAGTGAAGGTCAGGTGGCGGTGTGTGACCAACAAATGAAGGTCAGGTGGCGGTGTGCGACCAACAAGTGAAGGTCAGGTGGCGGTGTGTGACCAACAAGTGAAGGTCAGGTGGCGGTGTGTGACCAACAAGTGAAGGTCAGGTGGCGGTGTGTGACCAACAAGTGAAGGTCAGGTGGCGGTGTGTGACCAACAAGTGAAGGTCAGGTGGCGGTGTGTGACCAACAAGTGAAGGTCAGGTGGCGGTGTGTGACCAACAAGTGAAGGTCAGGTGGCGGTGTGTGACCAACAAGTGAAGGTCAGGTGGCGGTGTGTGACCAACAAGTGAAGGTCAGGTGGCGGTGTGTGACCAACAAGTGAAGGTCAGGTGGCGGTGTGTGACCAACAAGTGAAGGTCAGGTGGCGGTGTGTGACCAACAAGACTATATCAATAGAAATTCTTTCATTCTTGGCGAGGTCACTCACATCTTTTAAGCGAATAGGAAAATTATCTACCTCACTGGGGACTTATCTACCTCACTGAGGACTTATTTCCATCTCACTGGGGACTTATTTTCACCTCACTGGGGACTTATTTTCACCTCACTGGAGACTTGTTTCCACCTCACTGGGGACTTATTCACCTCACTGGTGACTTATTCACCTCACTGGGGACTTATTTCCATCTCACTGGAGACTTATCTACCTCATTGGGGACTTATCCACCTCACTGGGGGACTTATCTACTTTACTGGGGACTTATCCACCTCACTGGGGACTTATCTACCTCATTGGGGACTTATTTCCATCTCACTGGGGACTTATCTACCTCCCTGGGGGCTTATCCACCCTACTGGGGACTTATTTACGTCCACAGCGGGCAATACGGCTCATCATTTTCGACTCATTAAGACGGTAAGTTATCTAAAGTTCGTATTAAAACTTCACTCGTTTGCATGTTACTAAACAACGTAATTATAAGTTAGGGGTCTCCCGCTGTGTGTGTGTGTGTGTGTGTGTGTGTGTGTGTGTGTGTGTGTGTGTGTGTGTGTGTGTGTGTGTGTGTGTGTGTGTGTGTGTGTGTGTGTGTGTGTGTGTGTGTGTGTGTGTGTGTGTGTGTGTGTGGCTGGCTTGAGTTATTACTGTGATGGATCAACAGTATACAGTAAGGTGTTGTGATCTTCACCCTCAGGATGAGTGACACTACCTCTTACACTCGACCCTCCAGCAAGAATCTAACAATCTATGAAATATCAGTTGACAATACATGCGTCTACAGTAAATGCAGATTTTTCTTATTACGTCGGCTGCTTTCCTACTAAGGCAACCCAGGAGTCCTAAAGGCCTGTTATCCTGGGTGTAAAGGGAGCAAAATAAATACAGCAGAAAAACTTTTGACATGTATTATCCTTCACTAATTTAGAACAGAAGTATGTACACTATATACACTACGTACAACAATAGGTCTTAGTGCACTCCACGGTAAGCAAGGCAGAATAGAAGCCTCTAGAGAGCAGACTGTGCTTCAACCAGCTCTAGAATGGGAATGACAAGGGTAGATAGGAGAGTGGTACCCACATAACCTCTGCGATTGCCAAACCCATCTTCTCATTGGCTGGAACCTGGATACTGGTTGAACGACGGGGCTCCATCATCAACCCTTAGTACCTGGTTCGCTGGTTGGGGGAGATAGCCTTTCAATGAGGGTGTGTACATGCCCCGAATGAAGGTTACGTACTCTTTGCATGCCACACCCGAGATAGACGAAACACTTTCATCATCACTACATCCTTACTATCTTGCTAGAGGAGTGCATACACCACAGTCATAAAACTGCAACACATTTCCACGCTCCTTTGGAGTGCAGGCACTGCACGTCCCACTTCCAGGACTCAAGTCCTGCTAACCGGTTTCCCTGAATCCATTCATAATGTTACTTTGCTCACACTCCAACAGCACGTCAGGTCATAAAAACCATTTGCCTCCTCTCACTCCTGTCTAACACGTTCACGCACTCTTACTGGAAGTCTAAGCCCCTCACATGCAAAAACCTTCTTTACCCCCTCCCTCCAGCCTTTCCTAAGGCGACATCTATCCCGCCTTCCCTCCACTATAGATTTACACGCTCTCCATCCTCTCTAAATGTCCGAACCACCTCAACAACCCCTCCTCAGCCATCTGGATAATACTTTTAGTATTATCCCCATAATAAATTTATCGTACAATTTAAATATAAATGTGTAATTATTGAGGAGAGTTAAGCAGATGGACACACACACAAATGGCTCATTAAGCTACACGTGTCCATTTGTGTAATCATTAAATGTTATTGTTTTTTCAAGTACTTTCAATTACGCACAATAACAGAGCACGAAGGTATTATATATATATATATATATATATATATATATATATATATATATATATATATATATATATATATATATATATATATATATATATATTTCTGCAGTCTGAGAGCAAGTATTAGTCAAAACTTACTTCAAGTGTGCCTGGATATATACAAAGTATCGACATAATGTGCGGCAGGATACATACGAAAGCAGCACTTTATTGGTATACAGTATCGGCAGTAATTTACAGAAATAAAATTGATATTGTCATTGTGGTCGAATAGGGAAGTAAACAACTTCTATCAAGGCTGAGGGACTGAACACTTTACTTGCTGCCTTAGCTGACTCTAGTGCCTTAGTCACTTCTGTATTCGACTGAAGAAGCCTACTGAGTAGGCGAAATGTTTTGTGAATATAGATACAAAAACAATCTGGAGCAGTGTACAAGAAAATGTCGCTCACATCGCAGGGTGAGCGACTCGTCTCCTGGAACACTTGCGCTGATCATGTTCCGGTATTTCGACTCCTGACCACTTCAGCTTCAGATAGTTTTATCAAATAAAACACTTCTAACATTGGTTCTTTAAGTGGACGAATTTGTGTCCATTTCCCTCTAGTTATCGGCGGTTACTTGACCTCTTACTTCATTCTATCATTCTACCGGGGGCCGCGGGGGCGTTGACCCCTGAAGTCCTCTCCAGGTATTCTCCAGGTAGACGTATTATTTCTACGATCACATCATTCTGCCACATTTTCATGCTATAAATGGTAAAAAATGTCCTAATATCATTTCAATCTCTTACGTAAGCATTTTCAGTAATAATATATAAACATATTGCGTAAACAGAAGAGATAATATAAATTACTTTGATACAGCTTACGTGAATAGAGATAATATAAATTACTTTGATGCAGCTTACGTGAATAGAGATAATATAAATTACTTTGAAACATATTATTTAATGGAGAAAATACAAATTACTTCAGAAAAGGCATTTGTAATGGAGTCAGAGATATTAGTATGCAGCCGGAGGGATGGTACACAGCTACTGTCTGTAAATTAGGAGTTAATAGTGACTATATAGAAAGTCAGAGGTTATAAGAGATAATAACCAGGTGGATGGCAGCAGATGGCCTCAGCTCCCCGACTCTGTCTTACCAAACTTTCTTAATAAGCTGTGTCGTTGTTAAACTTGTTATAACACCGTCACCTTCTAGCACTTGATAAGTGTGTTGCAACATAAGAATGCAGGATCAGTGCAGTAGTTGTAATGTGGTGCTAGCCAAATGTACATGTCATATTTCATGTACATCACTGGTAGCCACTTTTTGCACGTTATAATAAGGCAGCTTTAGAGCGCGATAGATTATTGCTTATTCACATGAATCCAGAATTTGAGTGCGAGGTGACTGCTAGTTGTGCTTCTACTTTTACAGGAAGAGGGAGAGGAAAGTGAGAAGCCCAGGGTAAGACACCTCGCATGTAGGGTCAGCCCTGGATCCCTCAGACCCTCATCAGTCTTGAAGTCGTTTACAACATGCTAAAATTTGTCCTCTGTACGGAAGTTTAAAGCTGTAGCACTGAGTTCCCATGGTGAGGATTATGTAACCTTTACAAAGAAATAAACTTATTAATAAGGTTAGATAAGCTTCCTAAGGTTCTTTGGTACAAGATTGTTAATTTTTACATTAACACACACACACACACACACACACACACACACACACACACACACACACACACACACACATATATATATATATATATATATATATATATATATATATATATATATATATATATATATATATATATATCTGCAAGGAATTCGCAAGAGCAGGCGAAATATACACAAACACTGATCTCTGGGTGAAGGAGACTCGAACCTACAAACCTTAGAACAAGGTACGCAGTTCTATACCTGTCTACCCACACTGGACAATACCTTGGCGTGCAGCTTGCGCTACACGTTGATCCAAGGCAGCCAGCTTTCAGGGAGAAGGCTTACAGATTTTCATCTCATCCCCTGCATGCATGAGCCTTACTAGAGAATTTTAACAATGCGAATTCCTTGCATTGTTAAAATTCTCTAGTAAGGTTGATGCATGCAGGGGATGAGATGAAAAGCTGTAAGCCTTCTCCCTGAAAGTTGGCTGCCTTGGATCAACGTGTAGCGCAAGCTGCACGCCAAGGTATTGTCCAGTGTGGGTAGACAGGTATAGAACTGCGTACCTTGTTCTAAGGTTTGTAGGTTCGAGTCTCCTTCAGCCAGAATTCAGTGTTTATATATATATATATATATATATATATATATATATATATATATATATATATATATATATATATATATATATATATATATATATATATATATATATATATATATATGATGTCTTTGAAGTTTTTAATATTTTAGAACACAATCTATATTCTGTATGTGTGTGTGTGTGTGTGTGTGTGTGTGTGTGTATGTGTGTGTGTGTGTGTGTGTGTGTGTGTGTGTGTGTACTCACCTAATTGTACTCACCTAATTGTGGTTGCAGGGGTCAAGACACAGCTCCTGGACCCGCCTCTTCATTGATCGCTACTAGGTCCTCTGTCTTTCTGCTTCCAGAGCTCTGGCATACCTCGTTATAAAGCTATGTATGGTTCCTGCCTCCACTACATCACTGTTAGGCTATTCCACTTCCTGACGACTCTATGATTGAAAAAATACTTCCTAACATCCCTATGACTCGTCTGAGTCTTCAGCTTCTAATTGTGACCCCTCCTCTCTGTGTCCCATCTCTGGAACAACCTGTCTCTGTCTACCTTATCTATTCCACGCAGTATTTTGTATGTCGTTATCAAGTCTCCTCTGACCCGCCTGTCCTCCAATGTCGTCAGTCCGATTTCCCTCAGCCTTTCATCGTAGGACATTCCCCTTAGCTCTGGAACCAACCTTGTTGCAAACCTTTGCACTTTCTCTAATTTCTTGACGTGTTTGACCAGGTGGTGTGTGTGTGTGTGTGTGTGTGTGTGTGTGTGTGTGTGTGTGTGTGTGTGTGTGTGTGTGTATACTGACCTAGTTGTACTCATCTAGTTGAAGTTGCAGGGGCCGAGTCCAAGCCCCCTGGCCTCGCCTCTTCACTGGTCGCTACTAGGTCCCTCTCCCTGAACCGTGAGCTTTATCATACCTCTGCTTAAAGCTATGTATGGATCCTGCCTCCACTACATCGCTTCCCAAACTATTCCACTTCCTGACTACTCTGTGGCTGAAGAAATACTTCCTAACATACCTGTGATTCATCTGTGTCTTCAACTTCCAACTGTGTCCCCTTGTTACTGTGTCCAATCTCTGGGACATCCTGTCTTTGTCCACCTTGTCAATTCCTCTCAGTATTTTGCATGTCGTTATCATGTCCCCCCTATCTCTCCCGTCTTCCAGTGTTGTCGTGTATGTGTGTGTGTGTATATGTGTGTGTGCGTGTGTGTGTGTGTGTGTGTGTGTGTGTGTGTGTGTGTGTGTGTGTGTGTGTGTGTGTGTGTGTGTGTGTGTGTGTGTGTGTGTGTGTGTGTGTGCTGGGTACAAGGCAGTGTCTCACGCCTGGTGGCACCATAAAGGAGCATGGTAAAGCAAGCGTAGAGCCAGACCTTAAGCCAGGCTTTACTCCTCCGCTCCCACCAACCTGTACTGTACCTGTGACTAGTGTCTAGAATGCTTCTCTTACCAACAAACACTTATCTCATATATATATATATATATATATATATATATATATATATATATATATATATATATATATATATATATATATATTTATATATATATATATATATATATATATATATATATATATATATATATATATATTTATATATATATATATATATATATATATATATATATATATATATATATACATATATACTATATATATATATATATATATATATATATATATATATATATATATATATATATATATATATATATATATATATATATATATATATATATATATATATATATATATATATATGTTAAAGTGAGTTGAAGAGGAACTTCTTAAGAAACTGATCTTGTTCTTCTTAGCACAGACTGAAAGAGAGCAGAGAGATAGATAAATAGAGAGAGAAAGATAGATAAGTAAATAGATAGATAGATAGATAGATAGATAGATAGATAGATAGAGAAAGAGAGAGAGAGAGAGAGAGAGAGAGAGAGAGAGAGAGAGAGAGAGAGAGAGAGAGAGAGAGAGAGAGAGAGAGAGAGAGAGAGAGAGAGAGAGAGAGAGAGAGAGAGAGAGAGAGACAGACAGACAGAGAGACAGAGAGAGAGAGAGACAGAGAGACAGAGAGAGAGAGAGACAGAGAGACAGAGAGAGAGAGAGAGAGAGAGAGAGAGAGAGAGAGAGAGAGAGAGAGAGAGAGAGAGAGAGAGAGAGAGAGAGAGAGAGTATAGAGAGAATATTAAAAACTTTCCCCAGCCAGCCGTCTGGTAGTTCTACCAGAAGACTGGTTGCAGTGGAATGACTTTCACAGATGCTGGACTGAACCAGCTTCTATTACTCAGTTTATCCTTAAAGGTCAGCTTTATTACACAATGTCTGGTTCACAGGTCAGCTTTATTACACAACATTTCACTTAAAGGTGAGCTTTATTACACAGTTTCACTCAGAGGTGAGCTTCATAACACTATGTTTAACTCACACTAGATCTTCATTACACAATGTTTCAGTCATATGTGAGCGTTATTACCATGTTTGTGTCACAAGTGAGTTAGTTGTTGGTGAGTTGTGAGTTGTTCCAGCCATGGTACTTTGACCATCACTCTACCTTGGATGCTTGCTTTTCGTTTTGCATGGAATTTCATTATGATTATTATATATCATACAGAAACGCTATATATATATATATATATATATATATATATATATATATATATATATATATATATATATATATATATATATATATATATATATATATATATATATATATATATATATATATAGAGCAATAAGATCATGACGGGATTGTGTGTCAAATTTGATGGTTATGGTTCCGTTATATAAGTTGGTAGAATTACCGACAATATGTAAAGTAAAAGGACACAAGTGCAACTAATGTGACATTTTATTGTGGCAACGTTTCGCTCTCCAGGAGCTTTGCCAAGTTTACCAATATTTTATGTCAAGCTTGGCAAAGCTCCTGGAGAGCGAAACGTTGCCAAAATAAAATGTCACATTAGTTGCACTTGTGTCCTTTTACTTTTCAGTTTTAATAGTGGAGACAGTGGAAGAAGTTGTGAGGTAGTTTTAAGGCGTTCACTCCCTCAACCTTGAGAGAAGGTGTTTAGTCTCAGCCCTGATAGAAGGTGTTCTATGCTTCGGCGTTGGAAGGCAGCGAGGAGTCTGGATCCCTGTGAACCACTGCTACACTTTAAGACAGTAAATCCCTGGTCTTGACTTGTGTGGGGAACACGCCACCTGCCAGCCTACCAGCCTGCCAGTCTGCCAGCCTGCCAGCCTGCCTGCCTCACACCTCCGCCATGCCTCGTATTAGCTTGGGGACTCAGAAAAGCTGGTGAGGAGAGGGAATACCGAAAATGATATGGTAAAGCTACAAGAGTGCCGGTACATACCGCGGGGATGGTCAGACAAGTGGTTACTAGATTTCAACCTCAGCAAGTGCAAGGTTATAAAAACTGGCGGAGAAGGAAGACCAGACACAAAGTACAATCTAGGGAAGGATGAAACTGAGGTTACAAGTAAACCTCAGAAAAGAAAAAAGGCGTAGAGGTGAGGATAACAACAAGAATATTACCAGAGGTGCAGGTCAATCAAATAACCACAGCAGTCTATGTGCTTCAAGCAAACTTAAAAAAGAATCCTTCACGACCCTGTACATGACGTGTATGCAACAGTTGGGTATCTTAATTGTTGAAACCTTTCAACAATAAAGATACCCAACTGTTGCACATGTGTCATAATCATTAACTTGTCGGTATTTTATACCATTTTCAATACAATGTTGTATGTCAGACCTCTCACGAGTATGCAGCACCACCATGGAGCCCTCACCCTATAAAACCTGCCCAGAAACTAGGGAAAGTCGTGACTTTTTCCATGACACCATTGCTAGGGTTTATAGGAATGAGTTACAAAGAAATAATAACGAAATTAAATCTTACAGCACCGAAAGAGACGTGAGAGATATGACTGCAACATTCAATAAACTCAGAGAGCTTGAAAGGCCAGACAGAGGAGACAGTGACGTGTCGTACTGCAATATTTTATGTGAGTGATTCCTGTATGTAAGACAGGAAGTATTGACACATAAATTACTGCAGTACTACATGTGTGAGTACTTCTGTATGTAAAACACATGTGCAACATTTGGGTAACTTTATTCCGAAATGTTTCGCCTACACAGTAGGTTTCATCAATCGAATACAGAGGTGGCGAATATGGTGAGAGTAGAAGCGGCGAGGTAAGGATGATGTGATCAGTCCATCAACCTTGAAGAAGTAGTTTGAGGTGGTCAGTCCCTGAGTCTGGAGAGGTGTTCAACTCCAGGCTGAGGGACTGACCACCTCAAACAACTTCTTCCAGGCTGATGGACCGATCACATCATCTGTACTGAAGTAATAAAACCTGCTGTGTGGGCGAAACATTTCGGAATAAAGATTCCTATGCTCACGTGTCATTCTTATCTTAGCTACTGCGTACCATTTTTACGCTAAATTCCTACAATTCTGGATGCTCCTGACCACTTACAAATTATTTAGTGAATAATTAAACAAATATTTGTCATGCAATGTTGGTGGCCACTAAAAACAAACTTTTTACTCATAGCAACTAATGTTCCAGCGCTCTCTCACAATGTTCCAGCGCTCTCTCACAATGTTCCAGCACTCTCTCACAATGTTCCAGCACTCTCTAACAATGTTCCAGCACTCTCTCACAATGTTCCAGCACTCTCTCACAATGTTCCAGCACTCTCTCACAATGTTTCAGCACTCTCTCACAATGTTCCAGCACTCTCTCACAATGTTCTAGCACTCTCTCACAATGTTCCAGCGCTCTCTCACAATGTTCCAGCGCTCTCTAACAATGTTCCAGCACTCTCTCACAATGTTCCAGCACTCTCTCACAATGTTCCAGCGCTCTCTCACAATGTTCCAGCACTCTCTCACAATGTTCCAGCACTCTCTCACAATGTTCCAGCGCTCTCTCACAATGTTCCAGCACTCTCTAACAATGTTCCAGCACTCTCTCACAATGTTCCAGCACTCTCTCACAATGTTCCAGAGCTCTCTCACAATGTTCCAGCACTCTCTCACAATGTTCCAGCACTCTCTCACAATGTTCCAGCGCTCTCTCACAATGTTCCAGCACTCTCTAACAATGTTCCAGCACTCTCTCACAACGTTCCAACACTCTCTCACAATGTTCCAGCGTTCTCTCACAATGTTCCAGCACTCTCTCACAATGTTCCAGCACTCTCTAACAATGTTCCAGCACTCTCTCACAATGTTCCAGCACTCTCTCACAATGTTCCAGCGCTCTCTCACAATGTTCCAGCACTCTCTCACAATGTTCCAGCACTCTCTAACAATGTTCCAGCACTCTCTCACAATGTTCCAGCACTCTCTCACAATGTTACAGCACTCTCTCCCAATGTTCCAGAACTCTCTCACAATGTTCCAGCACTCTCTCACAATGTTCCAACACTCTCTCACAATGTTCCAGCGCTCTCTCACAATGTTCCAGCACTCTCTCACAATGTTCCAGCACTCTCTCACAATGTTCCAGCACTCTCTCCCAATGTTCCAGCACTGTCTCACAATGTTCCAGCACTCTCTCACAATGTTCCAGCGCTCTCTCACAATGTTCCAGCACTCTCTCACAATGTTCCAGCACTCTCTCACAATGTTCCAGCGCTCTCTTACAATGTTCCAGCACTCTCTCACAATGTTCCAGCACTCTCTCACAATGTTCCAGCGCTCTCTCACAATGTTCCAGCGCTCTCTCACAATGTTCCAGCACTCTCTCACAATGTTCCAGCACTCTCTCACAATGTTCCAGCTCTCTCTCACAATGTTCCAGCACTCTCTCACAATGTTCCAGCGCTCTCTCACAATGTTCCAGCACTCTCTCACAATGTTCCAGCGCTCTCTCACAATGTTCCAGCACTCTCTCACAATGTTCAAGCACTCTCTCACAATCTTCCAGCGCTCTCTCACAATGTTCCAGCGCTCTCTCACAATGTTCCAGCGCTCTCTCACAATGTTCCAGAGCTCTCTCACAATGTTCCAGCACTCTCTCACAATGTTCCAGCGCTCTGTCACAATGTTCCAGCGCTCTGTCACAATGTTCAAGCACTCTCTCACAATGTTCCAGCACTCTCTCACAATTTTCCAGCACTCTCTCACAGTGTTTCAGCGCTCTCTCACAATGTTCCAGCACTATCTCACAATGTTCCAGCGCTCTCTCACAATGTTCCAGCACTCTCTCACAATGTTCCAACACTCTCTCACAATGTTCCAGCACTCTCTCACAATGTTTCAGCACTCTCTCACAATGTTCCAGCACTCTCTCACAATGTTCCAGCACTCTCTCACAATGTTCCAGCACTCTCTCACAATGTTCCAGCACTCTCTCACAATGTTCCAGCACACTCTCACAATGTTCCAGCACTCTCTCACAATGTTCCAGCGCTCTCTCACAATGTTCCAGTACTCTCTCACAATGTTCCAGCACTCTCTCACAATGTTCCAGCACTCTCTCACAATGTTCCAGCGCTCTCTCACAATGTTCCAGCGCTCTCTCACAATGTTCCAGCACTCTCTCACAATGTTCCAGCACTCTCTCACAATGTTCCAGCACTCTCTCACAATGTTCCAGCACTCTCTCACAATGTTCCAGCGCTCTCTCACAATGTTCCAGCGCTCTCTCACAATGTTCCAGCGCTCTCTCACAATGTTCCAGCGCTCTGTCACAATGTTCCAGCGCTATCTCACAATGTTCCAGCACTCTCTCACAATGTTCCAGCACTCTCTCACAATGTTCCAGCACTCTCTCACAATGTTCCAGCACTCTCTCACAATGTTCCAGCGCTCTCTCACAATGTTCCAGCGCTCTCTCACAATGTTCCAGCACTTTCTCACAATATTCCAGCGCTCTCTCACAATGTTCCAGCACTCTCTCACAATGTTCCAGCACTCTCTCACAATGTTCCAGCACTCTCTCACAATGTTCCAGCACTCTCTCACAATGTTCCAGCACTCTCTCACAATGTTCCAGCGCTCTCTCACAATGTTCCAGCGCTCTCTCACAATGTTCCAGCGCTCTCTCACAATGTTCCAGCACTTTCTCACAATATTCCAGCGCTCTCTCACAATGTTCCAGCACTCTCTCACAATGTTCCAGCACTCTCTCACAATGTTCCAGCACTCTCTCACAATGTTCCAGCGCTCTCTCACAATGTTCCAGCACTCTCTCACAATGTTCCAGAACTCTCTCACAACGTTCCAGCACTCTCTCACAATGTTCCAGCACTCTCTCACAATGTTCCAGCGCTCTCTCACAATGTTCCAGCGCTCTCTCACAATGTTCCAGCGCTTTCTCACAATGTTCCAGCGCTCTGTCACAATGTTCCAGCGCTATCTCACAATGTTCCTGCACTCTCTCGCAATGTTCCAGCACTCTCTCACAATGTTCCAGCACTCTCTCACAATGTTCCAGCGCTCTCTCACAATGTTCCAGCACTCTCTCACAATGTTCCAGCACTCTCTCACAATGTTCCAGCACTCTCTCACAATGTTCCAGCACTCTCTCACAATGTTCCAGCACTCTCTCACAATGTTCCAGCACTCTCTCACAATGTTCCAGCACTCTCTCACAATGTTCCAGCGCTCTCTCACAATGTTCCAGCACTCTCTCACAATGTTCCAGCACTCTCTCACAATGTTCCAGCACTCTCTCACAATGTTCCAGCACTCTCTCCCAATGTTCCAACACTCTCTCACAATGTTCCAGCACTCTCTCACAATGTTCCAGCACTCTCTCACAATGTTCCAGCACTCTCTCACAATGTTCCAGCGGTCTCTCACAATGTTCCAGCACTCTCTTACAATGTTCCAGCACTTTCTCACAATGTTCCAGCGCTCTCTCACAATGTTCCAGCACTCTCTCACAATGTTCCAGCACTCTCTCACAATGTTCCAGCGCTCTCTCACAATGTTCCAGCACTCTCTCACAATGTTCCAGCACTCTCTCACAATGTTCCAGCGGTCTCTCACAATGTTCCAGCACTCTCTCACAATGTTCCAGCACTCTCTCACAATGTTCCAGCACTCTCTCACAATGTTCCAGCACTCTCTCACAATGTTCCAGCGCTCTCTCACAATGTTCCAGCACTCTCTCACAATGTTCCAGCACTCTCTCACAATGTTCCAGCGCTCTCTCACAATGTTCCAGCACTCTCTCACAATGTTCCAGCACTCTCTCACAATGTTCCAGCGCTCTCTCACAATGTTCCATCACTCTCTCACAATGTTCCAGCACTCTCTCACAATGTTCCAGCGCTCTCTCACAATGTTCCAGCACTCTCTCACAATGTTCCAGCGCTCTCTCACAATGTTCCAGCGCTCTGTCACAATGTTCCAGCGCTATCTCACAATGTTCCAGCACTCTCTCACAATGTTCCAGCGCTCTCTCACAATGTTCCAGCGCTCTCTCACAATGTTCCAGCACTCTCTCACAATGTTCCAGCACTCTCTCACAATGTTCCAGCACTCTCTCACAATGTTCCAGCGCTCTCTCACAATGTTCCAGCACTCTCTCACAATGTTCCAGCGCTCTCTCACAATGTTCCAGCGCTCTCTCACAATGTTCCAGCGCTCTCTCACAATGTTCCAGCACTCTCTCACAATGTTCCAGCGCTCTCTCACAATGTTCCAGCGCTCTCTCACAATGTTCCAGCACTCTCTCACAATGTTCCAGCACTCTCTCACAATGTTCCAGCACTCTCTCACAATGTTCCAGCGCTCTCTCACAATGTTCCAGCACTCTCTCACAATGTTCCAGCGCTCTCTCACAATGTTCCAGCGCTCTCTCACAATGTTCCAGCGCTCTCTCACAATGTTCCAGCACTCTCTCACAATGTTCCAGCGCTCTCTCACAATGTTCCAGCGCTCTCTCACAATGTTCCAGCACTCTCTCACAATGTTCCAGCACTCTCTCACAATGTTCCAGCACTCTCTCACAATGTTCCAGCGCTCTCTCACAATGTTCCAGCACTCTCTCACAATGTTCCAGCACTCTCTCACAATGTTCCAGCGCTCTCTCACAATGTTCCATCACTCTCTCACAATGTTCCAGCACTCTCTCACAATGTTCCAGCGCTCTCTCACAATGTTCCAGCACTCTCTCACAATCCCAGCGGCTTCACAGTTGTAAATTGGTTATATCTATCACAGGATATGCTGCGACTTTGTTTTTAGCTCCTTTGTAGCGTGTGGAGGTTCTCGTGATGTCTCTGAGGGTTCTGGGGTGTGGGGGCTCTCGTGATGTCTCTGAGGGTTCTGGGATGTGGAGGTTCTCGTGATGTCTCTGAGGGTTCTGGGGTGTGGAGGTTCTCTTGATGTCCCTGAGGGTTCTGGGGTGTGGAGGTTCTCGTGATGTCTCTGAGGGTTCTGGGGTGTGGAGGTTCTCGTGATGTCTCTGAGGGTTCTGGGGTGTGGAGGTTCTCGTGATGTCTCTGAGGGTTCTGGTGGTGACCACAACAATATCGATGTTGTATTTGTGTAGTTTACGAGACAATGTGTTTGTTGTGGTGCTGGTACGTACTACATATCTGCCTTCTATGTTGTTACAAGTGCTAGCGGTGAGGTGTAGTATGTCTGCTTAAAGTCTGCAGTAAAAGATCACGTGGCGAGCAAATTTGAGGTTAGAGAAGATGTTTTGTATGTAATCTTGTTCATTATTAAGTCGTCACTGCAATACCCACAGTTAAAGACCAATTAACACTCAAATTTCCTGGCTACGCGATTTTTCACTATACATGAAGTGTGTCCATGAAGTATTATTAATCATATAGAGATCGTATGAACATTGACCTTGTACACAACGAAAATGTCCTTATATATCTTCAGTCGAACTATTGAATCCATTCGGTAAGTCCTTGTTCGCTCTGCTATGGCCCACCACACAACCAACTGCCATCCACACAACCAACTGCCATCCACACAACCAACTGCCATCCACACAACCAACTGCCATCCACACAACCAACTGCCATCCACACAACCAACTGCCATCCACACAACCACTGCCATCCACACAACCACTGCCATCCACACAACCACTGCCATCCACACAACCAACTGCCATCCACACAACCACTGCCATCCACACAACCAACTGTCATCCACACAACCACTGGCATCCACACAACCAACTGCCATCCACACAACCACTGCCATCCACACAACCAACTGCCATCCACACAACCACTGCCATCCACACAACCACTGCCATCCACACAACCACTGCCATCTATGTGGGTAGACACCCACATAGATGTCAGTGCTGCAAGTTTATGCCACGAGTCCCGTCACTGGACCAACAACACCACCACTGACCTGGTCATCGAGTGACAACATGTTCCATCTGCTTGAAGATGATCACCATGACAATGAAGAGTCGAAGATTTGCCTCTCTCAGCGCCACCTCATCACTCGCCAGTTATGCTGTGTCATCACTAGTCTGCTCTGTACATTAAAGTCGCCGCCGCCGCCGCCGCCGCCGCCGCCGCCGCCGCCGCCGCCGCCGCCGCCGCCTCCGCCGCCGCCGCCGCAGCCGCAGCCGCAGCAGCAGCAGCAGCAGCAGCAGCAGCAGCAGCAGCAGCAGCAGCAGCAGCAGCAGCAGCAGCAGCAGCAGCAGCAGCAGCAGCAGCAGCAGCAGCAGCAGCAGCAGCAGTACGCTGCTGGGAGACACTAGCCCATCAGACCTCACTACATGACTACCAGAGCACAGGATAACTGTACTCACACTTTTGTAATGCGCAGTGTGATTTGTAGGAAGGTCATTAATCAGTTTGCCCCTAATATCACCAGGTACATCTCAGTGTACTAACATCCCAGGTACATCTCAGTGTACTACATCCCAGGTACATCTCAGTGTACTACATCCCAGGTACATCTCAGTGTACTAACATCCCAGGTACATCTCAGTGTACTAACATCCCAGGTACATCTCAGTGTACTAACATCCCAGGTACATCTCAGTGTACTAACATCCCAGGTACATCTCAGTGTACTAACATCCCAAGTACATCTCAGTGTACTAACATCCCAGATACATCTCAGTGTACTACATCCCAGATACATCTCAGTTTACTACATCACAGATACATCTCAGTGTACTACATCCCAGATACATCTCAGTGTACTACATCCCAGGTACATCTCAGTGTACTACATCCCAGGTACATCTCAGTATACTACATCCAAGATACATCTCAGGGTACTAACATCCCAGGTACATCTCAGTGTACTACATCCCAGGTACATCTCAGTGTACTGCATCCCAGATACATCTCAGTGTACTAACATCCCAGGTACATCTCAGTGTACTAACATCCCAGGTACATCTCAGTGTACTAACATCCCAGATACATCTTAGTGTACTACATCCCAGGTACATCTCGGTGTACTACATCCCAGATACATCTCAGTTTACTACATCACAGATACATCTCAGTGTACTACATCCCAGATACATCTCAGTGTACTACATCCCAGATACATCTCAGTGTACTACATCCCAGGTACATCTCAGTGTACTACATCCCAGGTACATCTCAGTATACTACATCCAAGATACATCTCAGGGTACTAACATCCCAGGTACATCTCAGTGTACTACATCCCAGGTACATCTCAGTGTACTGCATCCCAGATACATCTCAGTGTACTAACATCCCAGGTACATCTCAGTGTACTACATCCCAGGTATATCTCAGTGTACTACATCCCAGGTACATCTCAGTGTACTACATCCTAGGTACATCTCAGTGTACTACATCCCAGGTACATCTCAGTGTACTACATCCTAGGTACATCTCAGTGTACTACATCCCAGATACATCTCAGTGTACTTCATCCCAGGTATATCTCAGTGTACTAACATCCCAGGTACATCTCAGTGTACTACATCCCAGGTACATCTCAGTGTACTACATCCCAGGTTCATCTCAGTGTACTACATCCTAGGTACATCTCAGTGTACTACATCCCAGGTACATCTCAGTGTACTACATCCTAGGTACATCTCAGTGTACTACATCCCAGATACATCTCAGTGTACTACATCCCAGATACATCTCAGTGTACTGCATCCCAGATACATCTCAGTGTTTACCTGGAGTTTACCTGGAGAGAGTTTCGGGGGTCAACGCCCCCCGCGGCCCGGTCTGTGACCAGGCCTCCTACTACTAACATCCCAGGTACATCTCAGTGTACTAACATCCCAGGTACATCTCAGTGTACTAACATCCCAGGTACATCTCAGTGTACTAACATCCCAGGTACATCTCAGTGTACTAACATCCCAGATACATCTTAGTGTACTACATCCCAGGTACATCTCGGTGTACTACATCCCAGATACATCTCAGTTTACTACATCACAGATACATCTCAGTGTACTACATCCCAGATACATCTCAGTGTACTACATCCCAGATACATCTCAGTGTACTACATCCCAGGTACATCTCAGTGTACTACATCCCAGGTACATCTCAGTATACTACATCCAAGATACATCTCAGGGTACTAACATCCCAGGTACATCTCAGTGTACTACATCCCAGGTACATCTCAGTGTACTGCATCCCAGATACATCTCAGTGTACTAACATCCCAGGTACATCTCAGTGTACTACATCCCAGGTATATCTCAGTGTACTACATCCCAGGTACATCTCAGTGTACTACATCCTAGGTACATCTCAGTGTACTACATCCCAGGTACATCTCAGTGTACTACATCCTAGGTACATCTCAGTGTACTACATCCCAGATACATCTCAGTGTACTTCATCCCAGGTATATCTCAGTGTACTAACATCCCAGGTACATCTCAGTGTACTACATCCCAGGTACATCTCAGTGTACTACATCCCAGGTTCATCTCAGTGTACTACATCCTAGGTACATCTCAGTGTACTACATCCCAGGTACATCTCAGTGTACTACATCCTAGGTACATCTCAGTGTACTACATCCCAGATACATCTCAGTGTACTAACATCCCAGGTACATCTCAGTGTACTACATCCCAGATACATCTCAGTGTACTACATCCCAGATACATCTCAGTGTACTGCATCCCAGATACATCTCAGTGTTTACCTGGAGTTTACCTGGAGAGAGTTTCGGGGGTCAACGCCCCCCGCGGCCCGGTCTGTGACCAGGCCTCCTACTACTAACATCCCAGGTACATCTCAGTGTACTAACATCCCAGGTACATCTCAGTGTACTAACATCCCAGGTACATCTCAGTGTACTAACATCCCAGGTACATCTCAGTGTTTACCTGGAGTTTACCTGGAGAGAGTTTCGGGGGTCAACGCCCCCGCGGCCCGGTCCGTGACCAGGCCTCCTGGTGGATCAGCGCCTGATCAACCAGGCTGTTGCTGCTGGCTGCACGCAAACCAACGTACGAGCCACAGCCCGGCTGATCAGGAACTGACTTTAGGTGCTTGTCCAGTGCCAGCTTGAAGACTGCCAGGGGTCTGTTGGTAATCCCCCTTATGTGTGCTGGGAGGCAGTTGAACAGTCTCGGGCCCCTGACACTTATTGTATGGTCTCTTAACGTGCTAGTGACACCCCTGCTTTTCATTGGGGGGATGGTGCATCGTCTGCCAAGTCTTTTGCTTTCGTAGTGAGTGATTTTCGTGTGCAAGTTCGGTACTAGTCCCTCTAGGATTTTCCAGGTGTATATAATCATGTATCTCTCCCTCCTGCGTTCCAGGGAATACAGGTTTAGAAACCTCAAGCGCTCCCAGTAATTGAGGTGTTTTATCTCCGTTATGCGCGCCGTGAAAGTTCTCTGTACATTTTCTAGGTCGGCAATTTCACCTGCCTTGAAAGGTGCTGTTAGAGTGCAGCAATATTCCAGCCTAGATAGAACAAGTGACCTGAAGAGTGTCATCATGGGCTTGGCCTCCCTAGTTTTGAAGGTTCTCATTATCCATCCTGTCATTTTCCTAGCAGATGCGATTGATACAATGTTATGGTCCTTGAAGGTGAGATCCTCCGACATAATCACTCCCAGGTCTTTGACGTTGGTGTTTCGCTCTATTTTGTGGCCAGAATTTGTTTTGTACTCTGATGAAGATTTAATTTCCTCATGTTTACCATATCTGAGTAATTGAAATTTCTCATCGTTGAACTTCATATTGTTTTCTGCAGCCCACTGAAAGATTTGGTTGATGTCCGCCTGGAGCCTTGCAGTGTCTGCAATGGAAGACACTGTCATGCAGATTCGGGTGTCATCTGCAAAGGAAGACACGGTGCTGTGGCTGACATCCTTGTCTATGTCGGATATGAGGATGAGGAACAAGATGGGAGCTAGTACTGTGCCTTGTGGAACAGAGCTTTTCACCGTAGCTGCCTCGGACTTTACTCTGTTGACGACTACTCTCTGTGTTCTGTTAGTGAGGAAATTATAGATCCATCGACCGACTTTTCCTGTTATTCCTTTAGCGCGCATTTTGTGCGCTATTACGCCATGGTCACACTTGTCGAAGGCTTTTGCAAAGTCTGTATATATTACATCTGCATTCTTTTTGTCTTCTAGTGCATTTAGGACCTTGTCGTAGTGTACTAACATCCCAGGTACATCTCAGTGTACTACATCCCAGATACATCTCAGTGTACTACATCCCAGATACATCTCAGTGTACTGCATCCCAGATACATCTCAGTGTTTACCTGGAGTTTACCTGGAGAGAGTTTCGGGGGTCAACGCCCCCCGCGGCCCGGTCTGTGACCAGGCCTCCTACTACTAACATCCCAGGTACATCTCAGTGTACTAACATCCCAGGTACATCTCAGTGTACTAACATCCCAGGTACATCTCAGTGTACTAACATCCCAGGTACATCTCAGTGTTTACCTGGAGTTTACCTGGAGAGAGTTTCGGGGGTCAACGCCCCCGCGGCCCGGTCCGTGACCAGGCCTCCTGGTGGATCAGCGCCTGATCAACCAGGCTGTTGCTGCTGGCTGCACGCAAACCAACGTACGAGCCACAGCCCGGCTGATCAGGAACTGACTTTAGGTGCTTGTCCAGTGCCAGCTTGAAGACTGCCAGGGGTCTGTTGGTAATCCCCCTTATGTGTGCTGGGAGGCAGTTGAACAGTCTCGGGCCCCTGACACTTATTGTATGGTCTCTTAACGTGCTAGTGACACCCCTGCTTTTCATTGGGGGGATGGTGCATCGTCTGCCAAGTCTTTTGCTTTCGTAGTGAGTGATTTTCGTGTGCAAGTTCGGTACTAGTCCCTCTAGGATTTTCCAGGTGTATATAATCATGTATCTCTCCCTCCTGCGTTCCAGGGAATACAGGTTTAGAAACCTCAAGCGCTCCCAGTAATTGAGGTGTTTTATCTCCGTTATGCGCGCCGTGAAAGTTCTCTGTACATTTTCTAGGTCGGCAATTTCACCTGCCTTGAAAGGTGCTGTTAGAGTGCAGCAATATTCCAGCCTAGATAGAACAAGTGACCTGAAGAGTGTCATCATGGGCTTGGCCTCCCTAGTTTTGAAGGTTCTCATTATCCATCCTGTCATTTTCCTAGCAGATGCGATTGATACAATGTTATGGTCCTTGAAGGTGAGATCCTCCGACATAATCACTCCCAGGTCTTTGACGTTGGTGTTTCGCTCTATTTTGTGGCCAGAATTTGTTTTGTACTCTGATGAAGATTTAATTTCCTCATGTTTACCATATCTGAGTAATTGAAATTTCTCATCGTTGAACTTCATATTGTTTTCTGCAGCCCACTGAAAGATTTGGTTGATGTCCGCCTGGAGCCTTGCAGTGTCTGCAATGGAAGACACTGTCATGCAGATTCGGGTGTCATCTGCAAAGGAAGACACGGTGCTGTGGCTGACATCCTTGTCTATGTCGGATATGAGGATGAGGAACAAGATGGGAGCTAGTACTGTGCCTTGTGGAACAGAGCTTTTCACCGTAGCTGCCTCGGACTTTACTCTGTTGACGACTACTCTCTGTGTTCTGTTAGTGAGGAAATTATAGATCCATCGACCGACTTTTCCTGTTATTCCTTTAGCGCGCATTTTGTGCGCTATTACGCCATGGTCACACTTGTCGAAGGCTTTTGCAAAGTCTGTATATATTACATCTGCATTCTTTTTGTCTTCTAGTGCATTTAGGACCTTGTCGTAGTGTACTAACATCCCAGGTACATCTCAGTGTACTAACATCCCAGGTGCATCTCAGTGTACTAACATCCCAGGTACATCTCAGTGTACTAAAATCCCAGGTACATCTTAGTGTACTACATCCCAGGTACATCTCAGTGTACTACATCCCAGATACATCTCAGTTTACTACATCACAGATACATCTCAGTGTACTACATCCCAGAGACATCTCAGTATACTACATCCCAGATACATCTCAGTGTACTACATCCAAGGTACATCTCTGTGTACTACATCCCAGGTACATCTCAGTATACTACATCCAAGATACATCTCAGGGTACTAACATCCCAGGTACATCTCAGTGTACTACATCCCAGGTACATCTCAGTGTACTGCATCCCAGATACATCACAGTGTACTAACATCCCAGGTACATCTCAGTGTACTAACATCCCAGGTACATCTCAGTGTACTAACATCCCAGGTACATCTTAGTGTACTACATCCCAGGTACATCTCAGTGTACTACATCCCAGATACATCTCAGTTTACTACATCACAGATACATCTCAGGGTACTACATTCCAGATACATCTCAGTGTACTACATCCCAGATACATCTCAGTGTACTACATCCCAGGTACATCTCAGTGTACTACATCCCAAGTACATCTCAATATACTACATCCAAGATACATCTCAGGGTACTAACATCCCAGGTACATCTCAGTGTACTAACATCCCAGGTGCATCTCAGTGTACTAACATCCCAGGTACATCTCAGTGTACTAAAATCCCAGGTACATCTTAGTGTACTACATCCCAGGTACATCTCAGTGTACTACATCCCAGATACATCTCAGTTTACTACATCACAGATACATCTCAGTGTACTACATCCCAGAGACATCTCAGTATACTACATCCCAGATACATCTCAGTGTACTACATCCAAGGTACATCTCAGTGTACTACATCCCAGGTACATCTCAGTATACTACATCCAAGATACATCTCAGGGTACTAACATCCCAGGTACATCTCAGTGTACTACATCCCAGGTACATCTCAGTGTACTGCATCCCAGATACATCACAGTGTACTAACATCCCAGGTACATCTCAGTGTACTAACATCCCAGGTACATCTCAGTGTACTAACATCCCAGGTACATCTTAGTGTACTACATCCCAGGTACATCTCAGTGTACTACATCCCAGATACATCTCAGTTTACTACATCACAGATACATCTCAGGGTACTACATTCCAGATACATCTCAGTGTACTACATCCCAGATACATCTCAGTGTACTACATCCCAGGTACATCTCAGTGTACTACATCCCAAGTACATCTCAATATACTACATCCAAGATACATCTCAGGGTACTATCATCCCAGGTACATCTCAGTGTACTACATCCCAGGTACATCTCAGTGTACTGCATCCCAGATACATCTCAGTGTACTAACATCCCAGGTACATCTCAGTATACTACATCCCAGGTATATCTCACTGTACTACATCCCAGGTACATCTCAGTGTACTACATCCTAGGTACATCTCAGTGTACTACATTCCAGGTACATCTCAGTGTACTACATCCTAGGTACATCTCAGTGTACTACATCCCAGATACATCTCAGTGTACTAACATTCCAGGTACATCTCAGTGTACTACATCCCAGGTACATCTCAGTGTAATAACATCCCAGGTACATCTCAGTGTACTACATCCCAGGTACATCTCAGTGTACTACATCCCAGGTTCATCTCAGTGTACTACATCCTAGGTACATCTCAGTGTACTACATCCCAGATACATCTCAGTGTACTAACATCCCAGGTACATCTCAGTGTACTAACATCCCAGGTACATCTCAGTGTACTACATCCCAGGTTCATCTCAGTGTACTACATCCTAGGTACATCTCAGTGTACTACATCCCAGGTACATCTCAGTGTACTAACATCCCAGGTACATCTCAGTGTACTACATCCCAGGTACATCTCAGTGTACTACATCCCAGGTTCATCTCAGTGTACTACATCCTAGGTACATCTCAGTGTACTAACATCCCAGGTACATCTCAGTGTACTAACAATCCAGGGACATCTCAGTGTACTAACATCCCAGGTTCATCTCAGTGTACTAACATCCCAGGTACATCTCAGTGTACTAACATCCCAGGTACATCTCAGTGTACTAACATCCCAGGTACATCTCAGTGTACTAACATCCCAGGTACATCTCAGTGTACTAACATCCTAGGTACATCTCAGTGTACTAACATCCCAGGTACATCTCAGTGTACTAACATCCCAGGTACATCTCAGTGTACTAACATCCCAGGTACATCTCAGTGTACTAACATCACAGGTACATCTCAGTGTACTAACATCCCAGGTACATCTCAGTGTACTAACATCCCAGGTACATCTCAGTGTACTAACATCCCAGGTACATCTCAGTGTACTAACATCCCAGGTACATCTCAGTGTAACAACATCCCAGGTACATTTCAGTGTACTAACATCCCAGGTACATCTCAGTGTACTAACATCCCAGGTACATCTCAGTGTACTAACATCCCAGGTACATCTCAGTGTACTAACATCCCAGGTACATCTCAGTGTACTAACATCCCAGGTACATCTCAGTGTACTAACATCCCAGGTACATCTCAGTGTACTAACATCCCAGGTACATCTCAGTGTACTAACATCCCAGGTACATCTCAGTGTACTAACATCCCAGGTACATCTCAGTGTACTAACATCCCAGGTACATCTCAGTGTACTAACATCCCAGGTATATCTCAGTGTACTAACATCCCAGGTACATCTCAGTGTACTAACATCCCAGGTACATCTCAGTGTACTAACATCCCAGGTACATCTCAGTGTACTAACATCCCAGGTACATCTCAGTGTACTAACATCCCAGGTACATCTCAGTGTACTAACATCCCAGGTACATCTCAGTGTACTAACATCCCAGGTACATCTCAGTGTACTAACATCCCAGGTACATCTCAGTGTACTAACATCCCAGGTACATCTCAGTGTACTAACATCCCAGGTACATCTCAGTGTACTAACATCCCAGGTACATCTCAGTGTACTAACATCCCAGGTATATCTCAGTGTACTAACATCCCAGGTACATCTCAGTGTACTAACATCCCAGGTACATCTCAGTGTACTAACATCCCAGGTACATCTCAGTGTACTAACATCCCAGGTACATCTCAGTGTACTAACATCCCAGGTACATCTCAGTGTACTAACATCCCAGGTACATCTCAGTGTACTAACATCCCAGGTACATCTCAGTGTACTAACATCCCAGGTACATCTCAGTGTACTAACATCCCAGAAACGTGAATATGATAATTCATCTATAATAATATTGCTGTTTTAGTATACAGAGTAGAGTTAATTAAAATAATCATTACATTTATTTAGATTATCTTCAGAGAACCTAATTATATTAAACTTAAGAGTACCATGGCAAGTAGTTACAAGCTCCAGTTTAAGTCTCCTAGGAACGCCAGGCATTGCCATGGGCCTCTCCAAATATATAAAATAAATTTCACCAAGTTTTTAAACATTCGTGTACATTTTGAATATATAAATAGCTTACTATTATTATTATTATTATTATTATTATTATTATTATTATTATTATTATTATTATTATTATTATTATTATTTTTATTATTATTATTATTATTATTATTATTATTATTATTATTATTATTATTATTATTATTATTATTATTATTATTATTATTATTATTATTTTTATTATTATTATTATTATTATTATTATTATTATTATTATTATTATTATTATTATTATTATTATTATTATTTTTATTATTATTATTATTATTATTATTATTATTATTATTATTATTATTATTATTATTATTATTATTATTATTATTATTGTTATTTTTATTATTATTATTATTATTATTATTATTATTATTATTATTATTATTATTATTATTTTTATTATTATTATTATTATTATTATTATTATTATTATTATTATTATTATTATTATTATTATTATTATTATTATTATTATTATTATTATTATTATTTTATTATTATTATTATTATTATTATTATTATTATTATTATTATTATTATTATTATTATTATTAATATTATTATTTTTATTATTATTATTATTATTATTATTATTATTATTATTATTATTATTATTATTATTATTATTATTATTATTATTATTATTATTATTATTATTGTTATTATTATTATTATTATTATCGTTATTACTATTATTTTTATTATCGTTATTATTATTTAATGCTCAGTAAATAAGGATAGCAGGTACAGGGAGACTTACCCATGCGTCTCTCTCTCTCTCTCTCGTTCTCTCTCTCCCTTTCTCTCTCCTTCTCTCCACTTCATGATGCTCTCAACTAAACTGTAAGCTCAGGTATACAGGACTGGTATTGAAATATTTACAGATGGTCCCAAATGAAGCGAGACGACCTGGCTGTTTATAATTATCAAAGACGACTCTGGCTGTTTATAATCATCACAGACGACTCTGGCTGCTTAAAGTCGTCACACAGCTCTATGTGAAGCAGACCAACCTCTTCCCTCACTCCTGCAGCTCTGTAACCTGGGTAATCTGCAGCAGTTGTCTACACATCTTTAGATTGCTGTAATAGTACTGCCTTCTTCACGAAAAAAATAATATGTCACAGGTGTCTGTCATATGATGACTCGCTCAGTGCCGTTGTAGATCCCATGGCAGCACACGCCTATAGCTAGGGTGGGCTGCTATAGGCAGTTGGTCTCTGGTGAGATACCTGGATACCTGGAGAGAGTTCCGGGGGTCAACGCCCCCGCGGCCCGGTCTGTGACCAGGCCTCCTTAGGTCAGTGTCCCAGGATGCGACCCACACCAGTCGACTAACACCCAGGTACCCATTTTACTGATGGGGAACATAGACAACAGGTGGAAAGAAACACGTCCAATGTTTCTACTCTGGCTGGGAATCGAACCCAGGCCCTCACCGTGTGAAGCGAGAGCGTTAACCACCACATGTTTAACATTTGAGTATATTTATTCAGTAGACGTTTCGAAATCTATTACAACCCAGGAGCAACAAGGCCTGTTATCCTGGGTGTAAAGGGAGCAAGGAGCAGAACACATACAGCTGAATGACTTTGAATTATATTTTCCTTCAGTATGTACAGTTAGAAATATATGTGTATCACACGGTAAATCAACAGGCAAAGACAGCCTGGAGACAGAATGGACAACCGTGTTCAACCAGCTCTAGAATGAAAATGACAAGGGTGGAAACGTGAGTGGTGACCACGACACCTCCACAATTGCCAGACCCACCTTCTCATTGGCTGAACCTAGGTACTGATCTGACGATGGGGCCCCATCGTCCGACCCTTAGCACTCTGTGCGCTGGTTGGGGAGGTAGCCTTTTAATGAGGGTGTGTACATTTACATCTTTATTCTGTAGACGAGAAACGTCTACAGAATAAAAATTTCAAGATGTTGCACACGTGTCTAATCTACCATTTTGTCGGTATTATATGTCATTGATATACTCGGTGGTTGTCTACTGACTTAGATGAGAGTGGTAGACACTGGCTGTGATAAATAAGGGAACCTCGTCCCTTCGGTAAAATGATACATATGCAACGTTTAAATTACTTGATTGCAGGCTACGTTTAGGTCCTAGTGAGCGAAAGATTGTCGTAAATATATTATCCTAAATTTTGCATATTTGTCCATTTAACTAAATAAAAGTGTATGGATATCAAGTTCAATTGTTGGCGTTAAATCAACAGAAGAAATTTATAATCAGATTTAAAAGTTGTTTGTGATTGAAAAGAAAAGCAATTATTTTAAGCTGGGAAGGCGGGGGCGCTGCCCCTGGGTAGCCTGCGTTCAGATCCTCATTACTACTACCTCACACACAATGAATAAGGAGAGTTTTGAGAGCATACTTGCCACAGAAATGTTTTACTCATGAGTGTTAAGCTCACAACCTAAGGGACCCCGTGTTAGATTCACGGGCGGGTTAAGACGCATGGGTATGTCTCCTTAAACTGGCTGACAATGTTCCTCTTGCAGTAAATAGGCACAGAAGAATAGCTGGCTATTGTGAGTTGCAGCCAAGGGAAAGACCCCAAATGAAGATAAACCGTACTAGTTAGCTTAGTTGGGCTATCCTTGGTTAGGGACAACCCTGGAATAGGTAACCCTTAGAATAGATTTTTTCTACCACTTCTTAAGACCTTGGTGATCAAGACCTGTGCTGATCCAGGTCCACACAGGTCCTGAAACACCTGAGGAAAAAATAAAATAAATAGTAGTAGTAGTTGTTGAATAAGATGCTGAAAAGTGAGTGATGTGACCCACTGTTGTATATCATTGTTTGTTGCTTCTGTGTTTGTCATTTAGCTCTCTCATTTTGACCTTTCTTGTCTCAGAGATTCCTGGATGAGAGTAAAACTATCTAATTCCCGTCAATAACTTGTCTCAGAGATTTATGGATGAGGATAAAGCTATCTAATACTCGTTAAACACGTTCTGTGCCCTTGATCATGGCTCTTCATTCAATATTTTCCTTCCTTATATTTCCCGCCCCTTCTCTCCCGAACACTTTCCTGACAATAAAATCCGCAAGTGGAAAATTGGAAGACATTAAGGCAGACAACGTTTGGAGTTTGCCAGAAATTCTGCCAAGTCAGACTAGATGCCAAGCCATATGGAATCGACTTTGGCCTGCGTCATGTGCTATAATGTGCCGCTGGGAATGAGAGGACTGGCAACATAAGGAGGAGTGCGTGCAGGTCTTGCAAGAGACGCTGCCACACTGTGCAATGAAACGAAATAAAGCGAGGAAATCATATGAACACCTGCGCGACACGCGATGCTCTCAGAAGATCACCATCAATATTTGGGTAGAAAACAACGACATTCTCTTGCTCCTCGAGTCACGGAGGGATGTGGGGGAGGGGATTCACACTCAACTCTTGGACCAGGAAGGTCAGACTTTCTTTTATGACATATATGAAGGTTCAGACTATCTTTGCTGGGACAGGAAAGGTGTTCAGACTCTCTTTTGCATACCAGAGAGAGGTTTAAACTATCCTTTGGAGACAGACTGGTTAGAATCTTTCTTGAGTTTGAAAGAGAGCTGAGACCCGCTTCTCAGTGAGGCAGTTCTGACTATTATCGGGTTTTGGAAGAAAAGTTTGATTTTCTTCTCGAGTTAGAGAGAAATTTAGAAAAGTTTAAAGAGAATTCTTGACTCAAAAGAACACTACAAGAAGGAGGGTCAGGTAATTCTCACAGGCATTAACTTGATCATTTTCTCGTCGTGAACCAGAAATCAGAAGGAGCAACAATCAGGAGCATTTAAAAGTTGACTCACGTGTTTCTGTTGAAAGTTGTGATGAGGTTGAATCCATGACTGACGATACTGAGTCTGCCTTACTTTATATAATTTAAAAAGTGCCCAGTTATTCTACTTCCCGGCACCTTACTTCAGGGAACTCTACTTCCCGGCACCTTACTTCAGGGAACTCTACTTCCCGACACCTTAGTTAAGGGAACTCTACTTCCCGGCACCTTACTTCAGGGAACTCTACTTCCCGGCACCTTACTTCAGGGAACTCTACTTCCCGGCACCTTACTTCAGGGAACTCTACTTCCCGGCACCTTACTTCAGGGAACTCTACTTCCCGACACCTTACTTAAGGGAACTCTACTTCCCGGCACCTTACTTCAGGGAACTCTACTTCCCGACACCTTACTTCAGGGAACTCTACTTCCCGGCACCTTACTTCAGGGAACTCTACTTCCCGGCACCTTACTTCAGGGAACTCTACTTCCCGGCACCTTACTTCAGGGAACTCTACTTCCCGGCACCTTACTTCAGGGAACTCTACTTCCCGGCACCTTACTTCAGGGAACTCTACTTCCCGGCACCTTACTTCAGGGAACTCTACTTCCCGGCACCTTACTTCAGGGAACTCTACTTCCCGGCACCTTACTTCAGGGAACTCTACTTCCCGGCACCTTACTTAAGGGAACTCTACTTCCCGGCACCTTACTTCAGGGAACTCTACTTCCCGGCACCTTACTTCAGGGAACTCTACTTCCCGGCACCTTACTTCAGGGAACTCTACTTCCCGGCGCTCTACTTCCGGTACTCTACTTCTGGTACTTTATATTTCATGGATGGTGCTTTTGGAGTGTTTTCGTAGTGCTTTTGTAGAGTTTTTAGGTCTTTTTGTAGATTTTGTAGTGTTTTTCCAGTTTTGTAGTGTTTTTAAGTATTTTTGCTATGTTTTTGTTGTTCTGTATAGTGTTTTTGTAGTGTTTGGAGGTTTCGTAGTATATTTTTAATATTTCAAGCCTCTGTTGATAATTTTGTAGAGCAATTTCCTATTCCCTACGAGGAATACTTATTATGTATTATCTCTGTGAAGCATATCCCCCATAAAGTGTCGTCCCCCATTAAGTGTACTACCCCATGAAGTGTCGTCCCCCATTGAGTGTACTACCCCATGAAGTGTCGTCCCCCATTGAGTGTACTACCCCATGAAGTGTCGTCCCCCATTGAGTGTACTGGTGTTAACTATGGTTGAAGATTGTAGTGGCTACAAGTAATGAGGTGTACAGTACACCCTGGGTGCTGCTTGTACTGGCTTTCCTGTCTTAGCTCAGGTTATAACAGTCAGCAACGCTGGTTCGTATGTTCTGTTGACTTACGGCAGAAATAGGCTTTGTGTGAACACAGTGAACACATGGTGATCGCAGTGTGTGAACACACGGCGTGTTCTCACAGAGTGGGTGTTTATCAATAGGTTCTAAAGAGATGATGTCTCGGAGACGTGTAACAGCGAGACGTCGTTTCGCTCTACACACAAAGAGAAACGTTGTCTGAGTGATGTTTTGTTCAGTTTTATGTGTCTTCAGAAGTATTCACAGAAGTTACCCTAATGACTTAGACATCACAATATTGATCTATGTCCAGTCTTTCCCCAGTATCTAAGACATTCCACTTTGGGACATGAGGAACATTTCCAGACATTCTAGTGTGAGACATGAGGAACATTTCCAGACATTCTAGTGTGAGACATGAGGAACATTTCCAGACATTCTAGTGTGAGACATGAGGAACATTTCCAGACATTCTAGTGTGAGACATGAGGAACATTTCCAGACATTCTAGTGTGAGACATGAGGAACATTTCCAGACATTCTAGTGTGAGACATGAGGAACATTTCCAGACATTCTAGTGTGAGACATGAGGAACATTTCCAGACATTCTAGTGTGAGACATGAGGAACATTTCCAGACATTCTAGTGTGAGACATGAGGAACATTTCCAGACATTCTAGTGTGAGACATGAGGAACATTTCCAGACATTCTAGTGTGAGACATGAGGAACATTTCCAGACATTCTAGTGTGAGACATGAGGAACATTTCCAGACATTCTAGTGTGAGACATGAGGAACATTTCCAGACATTCTAAACTAAATAAAACATAAAATATTAACATCGGGAGGAAGTCTGAATAAACACTGACTTAAGACTTAGAAAGACTCAGACGTAATTAAGACATATTAAAAAATAAATAACTCGGCCTGATTAAAGCGGATACAAATTTTCTCCTGGCCAGTCTCTCTCTCTCTCTCTCTCTCTCTCTACTTCTATCAATACTACTACTTGTATTTCTACTACCACTACCACTACTACTACTTCTACTACTACTACTACTACTACTACTACTACTACTACTACTACTACTACTACTACTACTACTACTACTACTACTACTACTACTACTACTACTACTACTACTACTACTACTACTACTACTACTACTACTTCTACTACTACTACTAATAATAATAATAATAACAATAATAATCAATATTTAAGAGACAGTATTATTCCGTGACCCGTCTCACCATTCAGTGACCAAGTCTCACAATATAACAGTGACCCCGTGACACCCAGTCTTACAAGTTACCAGTGATGCAGTGACCTAGTCACAACATAACAGTGACCCCATTCTCACAACATAACAGTGATCCCCGTGACCCCAGTCTCACAACATAAGAGTGACCCCCATGACCCTAGTCTCACAACATAACAGTGACCCCCATGACCCCAGTCTCACAACATAACAGTGACCCCCATGACCCCAGTCTCACAACATAATAGTGACCCCCGTGACCCCAGTCTCACAACATAACAGTGACCCCCGTGACCCCAGTCTCACAACATATGAGTGACCCCCGTGACTCCAGTCTCACAACATAACAGTGACCCCCATGACCCCAGTCTCACAACATAACGGTGATCCCCGTGACCCCAGTCTCACAACATAACAGTGACCACAGTCTCACAACATAACAGTGACCCCCATGACCCCAGTCTCACAACATAACAGTGACCCCCATGACCCCAGTCTCACAACATAACAGTGACACCCGTGGCTCCAGTCTCACAACATAATAGTGACCCCCGTGACCCCAGTTTCACAACATAACAGTGACCCCCGTGACTCCAGTCTCACAACATAAGAGTCACCCCCAGTCTCACAACACAATAGTGACCTCCGTGACCACAATCTCACAACATAACAGTGACCCCTGTGACCACAGTCTCACAACATAACAATGACCCCCATGACCCCAGACTCACAACATAAGAGTGACCACAGTCTCACAACATAACAGTGACCCCCGTGACCCCAGTCTCACAACATAAGAGTGACCCCTGTCTCACAACATAAGAGTGACCCCAGTCTCACAACATAACAGTGACCCCCGTGACCCCAGTCTCACAACATAACAGTGACCCCGTGACTCCAGTCTCACAACATAAGAGCTACCCCAGTCTCACAGCATAACAGTGACCCCCGTGACCACAGTCTCACAACATAACAGTGACCCCCGTGACCACAGTCTCACATCATAACAGTGACCCCCGTGACCCCCGTCTCACAACATAACAGTGACCCCAGTCTCACAACATAACAGTGACCCCCGTGACCACAGTCTCACAGCATAACAGTGACCCCCGTGACCCCAGTCTCACAACATAACAGTGACCCCCGTGACCCCTGTCTCACAACATAACAATGACCCCCGTGACCCCAGTCTCACAACATAACAGTGACCCCAGGCTCACAACATAACAGTGACCCCCGTGACCACAGTCTCACAACATAACAGTGACCCCCGTGACCACAGTCTCACAACATAACAGTGACCCCCGTGACCCCAGTCTCACAACATAACAGTGACCCCCGTCTCACAACGGTACGAAAGTTCAAGGAGACAACCTTCTCTTATCTACGCTCAAGTTTCCTTTGAGAATTCCTTCTGGCTGCATCTAACATTATCCTCTGACGGAGAGACGTCTTACAGAGGGAAATTCTATGAGTGAAACGATGCTCATCTCTGCTGATGCACCAGAAATGTCTATGAGAGGAAGGATATTAAATTTGCACGAGAAGCTTAGGTATTGACAGCGTAAACATTAGCCGGGTTACTGTACCTTAAGAGACTCTCTTTGTCACTGCATGTCGCTTTCACTGCATGTCGCTTTCACTGCATGTTGCTTTCACTGCTTGTTGTTTCATTGCATGTCGCTTTCACTGCATGTCGCTTTCACTGCATGTAGCTTTCACTGCATGTAGCTTTCAATGCATGTAGCTTTCACTGCATGTAGCTTTCACTGCATGTAGCTTTCAATGCATGTAGCTTTCACTGCATGTCGTTTTCACTATATATCTTTTTACTGAATGTCGTTTTTAACTTCATGTCGTTTATACTGCATGTCGCTTTAAAATTACAAATAATGTATTTTTTTCTCCTGAAATGAAGTATTTAGCTTGAATCTGAGTATGTTGGATCTCTAAGCCGTGAGTGCATATCATTCCAGAAACTTTGTTTTATCGTTCCCCATCTTCGTGGAATGTCCGAAACTACACTATAGACACGCTACATAACAATGGCTCTCAACATTACAGCTGTTAGCTACAATGAACATGAGTGTATTGGAAAGGTGGTAGCCGATCAGAAAGGAGGCAGACACAAAGAAATGCTCCACGTCATGTAATGAACCATGACATGAGATCACCCACATTACCTCCCTGGTCAGCTCATCTTCCAGCTTTCTTTTTTATCATGCGCCAGGAAATGTTCGTTCCAGATTTCACAATATAGTCAGCACTGCCGCAAGTAAGCCACCCGTTTGTAATACTATTATTATCGGCTAATCATACGTAAATATAGGTTAATATACTTTAACCGAACCAAACGTAGCCTAATCTACCCGAACTTAACCAAACCTAGCCTTAATCTAACCGATAATAACAAATATTACAATTTTTGAAATACTTAGTTTACTTCAAAAGCTAATCCAGGCTTGTGTTGGAGAACTGGTTGTCGATATTCAGAATATTTTTTTATATCGTGTGTAACAGCTGGGAGTGTTGACAGGTGACCGTCCACACCTCAGCTCCTGGTAGATGGTAGAAGAGAAGTCCAAGTGAGTGTATTAATTAAGAGGACGCTTGGTGAGAGGTTTAAATATTTATTATGAGAAAGGTAAACTGGAGGGAGAAGAGATCATGGAGGTACTGTGTGGATTTCATTGTATAGTGCTACAGTGTGGAGATCCAACACTCGACTTTCTATGACTTGCAGCACTGAATATTAATTTTAGAGTACTTTCAGGACTCAAAACTCTTTTGAGTCCTGGGGTGCTTTTTTTTATTCAAATAAACAAACTTCCTTTCACGCGTCATTACGAGCTACATAAACTTCCTCAGTAACACTGAATTTCAATACACATAATTCTGTTTGTAATTCCATTTTGAGCAGCTTATTTTTATCCAGTATTCGCCATCGTAAACACAGGAAACCATTACCGTAAATTCTCACTCGTGAGTTTTCATAGTTTTGATGTAGCTGCTTGTTTCCCGGGGTCAGGAAACACTGCAAATTGCCCCGTGTGTTGTGGTTAAGGATATCACCTTCAACCCTGATAGTTCTGACTGCTACACACTATGGCACTGTCACGTGGTGTGCCGTCAGACTCCCTCACAGTATAGTGTGGCACTCTCACATGTTAGGTACCATTATGCTAACGCACAGTACGTCAGTGTTGCATGTTGCCATATTAGGCACTTATGTACACACAAGTCTCTGGGAAGAAGTGTATGATGGGAAAACACAACACCACAGTAGGTATACTTGAAGCAGAATACAATACTAAGGTAAGGAAGATATAAGTATCATAAGGAAAGTTAATTAGAGGAATAACTGAAAGATGAGGAGGAGGAGGAGTAGGAGGAAGAGTAAGAGAACCAGCAGGAAAAAATGAAAGAGGAAGAAGTATTGAGGTCTGAAGAACCTGCTTCTGGTCACTCACACTTACCTAAAATTATTTTACCAAATTAGTGAAGTATAGTACACACCATCATACTCGACAAGCCTCGTTGTATGTAAACACTAACTGTTAAGACAGTCAACTTAGCAAACATAACAAATTAAAAAGGGAACCATTGTAAATCATTTTGTTGTTTGAAGAACTTGTAAAGATCAGTTGCAAGATCAATCAAACTTAATGTTGGAAATATTGAAGATAAAACACAGACTGAAGTTTAGCAATAGTTTATAATGCCTGGAGTATACCTGGAGTATACCTGGAGTATACCTGGAGTATACCTGGAGTATACCTGGAGTATACTTGGAGTATACCTGGAGTATACCTGGAGTATACCTGGAGTATACCTGGAGTATACCTGGAGTATACCTGGAGTATACCTGGAGTATACCTGGAGTATGCCTGGAGTATACCTGGAGTATACCTGGAGTATACCTGGAGTATGCCTGGAGTATACCTGGAGTATACCTGGAGTATACCTGGTGTATAACTGGAGTATACCTGGAGTATACAAGGAGTATACCTGGAGTATACCTGGAGTATAACTGGAGTATACCTGGAGTATACCTGGTGTATACCTGGAGTATGCCTGGAGTATACCTGGAGTATACCTGGAGTATACCTGGAGTATGCCTGGAGTATACATGGTGTATACCTGGAGTATACAAGGAGTATACCTGGAGTATACCTGGAGTATAACTGGAGTATACCTGGATTATACCTGGTGTATACCTGGAGTATACAAGGAGTATACCTGGAGTATACCTGGAGTATAACTGGAGTATACCTGGAGTATACCTGGTGTATACCTGGAGTATACCTGGATAATACCTGTAGTATACCTGGAGTATACCTGTAGTATACCTGGAGTATACCTGGAGTATACCTGTAGGATACCTGGAGTATACCTGTAGTATACCTGGAGTATACCTGGAGTATACCTGGAGTATACCTGTAGTATACCTGGAGTATACCTGGAGTATACCTGGAGTATACCTGGAGTATAACTGGAGTATACCTGGAGTATACCTGTAGTATACCTGTAGTATAACTGGAGTATACCTGGAGTATACCTGGAGTATACCTGGAGAATACCTGAAGTATACCTGGAGTATACCTGGAGTATACCTGGAGTATGCCTGGAGTATACCTGGAGTATACCTGGAGTATACCTGGTGTATACCTGGAGTATACCTGGAGTATACCTGGAGTATACCTGGAGTATACCTGGAGAATACCTGAAGTATACCTGAAGTATACCTGGAGTATACCTGGAGTATACCTGGAGTATACCTGGAGTATGCCTGGAGTATACCTGGAGTATACCTGGAGTATACCTGGTGTATAACTGGAGTATACCTGGAGTATACCTGAAGTATACCTGGAGTATACCTGGAGTATAACTGGAGTATACCTGGAGTATACCTGGAATATACCTGAAGTATACCTGGAGTATACCTGGAGTATAACTGGAGTATACCTGGAGTATACCTGAAGTATACCTGGAGTATACCTGGAGTATACCTGGTGTATAACTGGAGTATACCTGGAGTATACCTGAAGTATACCTGGAGTATACCTGGATTATACCTGAAGTATACCTGGAGTATACCTGGAGTATACCTGGAGTATAACTGGAGTATACCTGGAGTATACCTGGAGTATAACTGGAGTATACCTGGAGTATACCTGGAGTATAACTGGAGTATACCTGGAGTATGCCTGAAGTATACCTGGAGTATACCTGGAGTATACCTGGAGTATACCTGAAGTATACCTGGAGTATACCTGGAGTATACCTGGTGTATAACTGGAGTATACCTGGAGTATACCTGGAGTATACCTGGTGTATAACTGGAGTATACCTGGAGTATACCTGGAGTATACCTGGAGTATACCTGGAGCATACCTAGAGAAGGATTCGGGGGGTCAACGCCCCCGCGGACCGGTCTCTGACCAGTCTGTGACCAGGGAGGTAAACAATATTCTTTAGAATCTTATATTCACGGGAAAACGCTAAACTTGTAAGGGCAATACAGAGCCTGGTAAATGGAAAATAACTAGCATTGATGGGATAACTCCACTTTTTAAGATCAAGAGCCCTTCACTACCATCACGGTATCTGTAACCTTAGTAAGTCAAATGTGCATGGCGGATACCGTAGACTTTCTCACTAATGTAAGACTTTAGTTAGCATTACACCCATAAAGGTCACAGCCGGGAACGGGAATAAATCACATTTGATCCATGGAAGAGAAAGGTATCTCTAATTGTCTGGAACAAAAGCTCTTTACTAGACATCCGCTTGAAGGGTCAATTGTACAGAGGGTGTAAAGTAAAAGGACACAAGTGCAACTAATGTGACATTTATTGTGGCAACGTTTCGCTCTCCAGGAGCTTTATCAATCCATTACAAACAATACATGGATACGTTGCCACAATAAATGTCACATTAGTTGCACTTGTGTCCTTTTACTTTACATATTGTCGGTAATTCTACCAACTTTATTACAATCTGTACAGAGGGTCAAGAAAATTTTTGGAAAATTTCCTAGACACTGACTTAATTTTTGTTGTGCCTCGACAGATATATTCACATAGGTGAGCCTCAAATTTTACTTTTTTTGTACTAAAACTAAAGAAATACTTCCTAACATCCCTAAGATTCATCTGGGTTTTCAGATTCCAATTGTGTCCCCTTGTTCCTGTATTCCATCTCTGAAACATTCGAGCCCTGTCCACCTTGTCAATTTCTCTCAGTATTATATACGTTGTTATCATGTCCCCCCTATCCCTCCTATCTTCTAGTGTCATCAGGTTGAGTTCCCTTAACCTCTCCTCACAAGACACACCCCTCAGTTCCGAGACTAATCATGTTGCAAATTTTTGCACTTTCTCCAATTTCGTGACGTGTTTGACTAGGTGAGGGTTCCATACTAGTGCTGCATACTCCAGTATAGGCCTGACGTACACGGTGTACAATGTCGTGAATGACTCCTTACTCAGATGTCTAAACGCCAATCTCAGGTTTGCCAATCTCCCATATGCTGCAGCAGTTACATGATTGATGTATGCCTCAGGGGACATGTTCGTTATAATGCTTACCCCATTATAACCGTCTGCGGTCTTGTGTTTCCTTCCCCAATCTTCATGACCTTACACTTACTGGGGCTAAACTGCAGGAGCTCCTCGCCCGCTTGTATTCTCCTCATCAGTTTCACATCATCAGCGAATAGTGACACTTTTGAATCTGTTCCTGCCACCACGTCATTCACGTATACAAGAAACAGCACAGGACCTAGGACTGACCCTTGAGGAACCCCACTCGACACGTGCGCCCACTCTGACATTTCATGACGTACCAACACTCGGTGTTTCCTTCCCGTCAGGTATTCCCTGATCCATTGCAGTACTTTCCCCATTATTCCTGCCTGCTCCTCCAATTTTTGCACCAGTCTCTTGTGGTACTGTGTCAAAAGCCTTCTTGCAGTCCTAAAAGATGTAATCTACCCATCCCTCTCTATCCTGTCTTACTTCTGTTACCTTATTGTAGAACTCAAGTAGATTTGTGACACAGGATTTTCCATCTCTGAAGCCGTGCTGATTGTCATGAACGAGCCCAAACTTTTCAATATGTTCCAACACTCTTCTCCTGATAATCTCTTCCATGACTTTACATACTATACAAGTCAGTGATACTAGTCTGTAGTTTAACGCTGTCTGTCTGTCTCCTTTCTTAAAAACCGCTACTACATTTGCTGTCTTCCACGCCTCAAGCAACTGATTTGATAGATTTACTGAAGATTGCTGCTAACGGC
>NC_091338.1:11535063-11547563 GCF_038502225.1 Cherax quadricarinatus
CCTCCAGTGCTTCTGCCTCCTCCAGTGCTCCAGCATCCTCCAGTGCTCCAGCATCCTCCAGTGCTCCAGCATCCTCCAGTGCTCCAGCATCCTCCAGTGCTCCAGCCTCCTCCAGTGCTCCAGCATCCTCCAGTGCTCCAGCATCCTCCAGTGCTCCAGCCTCCTCCAGTGCTCCAGCATCCTCCAGTGCTCCAGCATCCTCCAGTGCTCCAGCATCCTCGCCGCTTTACAACATATGTGTTCCCACAGCTATTCTTTTCAATATTTTTTTTTTTGGCATCCTCTGAAAAATTTCTTTCTTTCTACAGTTGCTAAACACATCACCTACCTTTTTTTTTCTTATCTATTTCCTGGTTCACCTCACGTTACATGGACCACCTGCCTGGTTCACCTCACGTTACATGGACCACCTGCCTGGTTCACCTCACCTTACATGGACCACCTGCCTGGTTCACCTCACGTTACATGGACCACCTGCCTGGTTCACCTCACGTTACATGGACCACCTGCCTTGTTCACCTCACCTTACATGGACCACCTGCCTGGTTCACCTCACGTTACATGGACCACCTGCCTGGTTCACCTCACCTTACATGGACCACCTGCCTGGTTCACCTCACCTTACATGGACCACCTGCCTGGTTCATCTCATCTTACATGGACCACCTGCCTGATTCACCTCACGTTACATGGACCACCTGCCTGGTTCACCTCACCTTACATGGACCACCTGCCTGGTTCACCTCACCTTACATGGACCACCTGCCTGGTTCATCTCACCTTACATGGACCACCTGCCTGGTTCACCTCACGTTACATGGACCACCTGCCTGGTTCACCTCACCTTACATGGACCACCTGCCTGGTTCATCTCACCTTACATGGACCACCTGCCTGGTTCATCTCACCTTACATGGACCACCTGCCTGGTTCATCTCACCTTACATGGACCACCTGCCTGGTTCATCTCACCTTACATGGAGCACCTGCCCGATTCACCTCACCTTACATGGACCACCTGCCTGGTTCACCTCACCTTACATGGACCACCTACCTGGTTCACCTCACCTTACATGAACCACCTGCCTGGTTCACCTCACGTTACATGGTCCACCTGCCTGGTTCACCTCACGTTACATGGTCCACCTGCCTGGTTCATTTCACCTTACATGGACCACCTGCCTGGTTCACCTCGCCTTACATGGACTGTTGCAACCCCTGAATGGGTTGCAATGATTAATATGTATATGTATAATTATTACCTTTTCATATAATTTTATATTGCTTATATTTGCGATAATAGCTAAATCGTGAATATATTGCTTTATATTATTATTTGACTTAGTTATGTTGTTAGGTAGGATGTAACATATTATGTGCTCAGTTCAAGTCTTGATTGTCTAACTACTGTAATTATCGCTTGTGGCTCGTTAGACTGCCGGCTTCTTGCTGGACAGCGACCCACGGAGCTATCACGTGATCGATGGGGGGGTGTCCTCACCTCGCCTGAAGTATTCAGTCTGGTCTAGACTCTCTTGGTGGTTAGACGTATTCCTGACAAGAAGTGCCTAAATCTCCCTTATTGGCTCTTGTTGGAAGATAGTCTCTTGTCTCATTATTGTTGTTAGTTCTGGAGACTCTGTTCACAGAACATTGTATAGACTTAGTGATTTTCGACGTTTTACTGAGGTTGTGTGTCGCATAGACACTCTAAACAACTCAGGTCCTGAGCTGTAGCTTCTGACCTAATTTGTACTGGTATCTGTGTATTGTCACAGTCGGGGATTTTCTTATGCTGAACTTAGATCCAGCAGTATGGGATCTTTGTGACTTTTGTGGAGGATCTGCTGATGGTCCCTACTTAATGTCGTTATATTATCTCCTTGATCCTGATTTTGTGTCGCAGTTGCTTGTTATATTGTTATTGGGCTTAGCATTCTTTTTGTTGTTCAAGTAGACTGTTCTGATTGCCAGTTGGTCAAGAAGTTAGTTTATTTGAGGACTTTGTCAGTCACTTGTTTAAGTCTAGTCGAGTCGTGAGACATAGCGAACTACTTAGAGCACTTACACACATACACACAAACTTATTTATATATTGTATTATTAAATGTTAATGTACCAGACGGTACTTAAGAATTATAAATGTGATATGTGCTTTCAGCACAATAATACTGTACACGAGAGAAGCGATTAATATTATTTTGATTATTGTGATTAATTTAATTTAATTTAATTTGATATACGCCTAGACAACTTAATTAATAAATTTATTAAATTTTAATTTCTCTAGTTAGTAGCCTACCAGTTGTAATCTTGAAGCACTATTGAATCGTACTGAATTCTAATGGATAATTGGACAAGGATACTGACTAATTGTTACGAAAACCCAGTAACAGGCTGAATGTTAGTATTCACTGGAGATCTCTAAGCTTTTAGAATCGCGTTTTTTGTAACATGGACCACCTGCTTGGTTCACCTCACCTCACGTGAACCACCTGCCTGGTTCACCTCACCTCACGTGAACCACCTGCCTGGTTCACCTCACCTCACGTGAACCACCTGCCTGGTTCACCTCACGTTACATGGTCCACCTGCCTGGTTCACCTCACGTTACATGGTCCACCTGCCTAGTTCATCTCGTCTTACATGGACCACCTGCCTGGTTCACCTCACCTTACATGGACCACCTGCCTGGTTCACTTCACCTTACATGGACCACCTGCCTGGTTCACCTCACGTTACATGCTCCACCTGCCTGGTTCATCTCACCTTACATGGACCACCTGCCTGGTTCACCTCACCTCACGTGGACCACCTGCCTGGTTCACCTCACCTTACATGGTCCACCTGCCTGGTTCACCTCGTGTTACATGGTCCACCTGCCTGGTTCACCTCACCTCACGTGGACCACCTGCCTGGTTCACCTCACCTCACGTGGACCACCTGCCTGGTTCACCTCACCTCACGTGGACCACCTGCCTGGTTCACCTCACCTCACGTGAACCACCTGCCTGGTTCACCTCACCTCACGTGAACCACCTGCCTGGTTCACCTCACCTCACGTGAACCACCTGCCTGGTTCACCTCACGTTACATGGTCCACCTGCCTGGTTCACCTCACGTTACATGGTCCACCTGCCTAGTTCATCTCGTCTTACAAGGACCACCTGCCTGGTTCACCTCACCTTACATGAACCACCTGCCTGGTTCACCTCACCTTACATGGTCCACCTACCTGGTTCATCTCACCTTACATGGACCACCTGCCTGGTTCACCTCACCTCACGTGGACCACCTGCCTGGTTCACCTCACCTTACATGGTCCACCTGCCTGGTTCACCTCACCTCACGTGGACCACCTGCCTGGTTCACCTCACCTCACGTGGACCACATGCCTGGTTCACTTCACCTCACGTGGACCATCTGCCTGGTTCACCTCACCTCACGTGAACCACCTGCCTGGTTCACCTCACCTCACTTGAACCACCTGCCTGGTTCACCTCACCTCACGTGAACCACCTGCCTGGTTCACCTCACCTCACGTGAACCACCTGCCTGGTTCACCTCACCTCACGTGGACCACCTGCCTGGTTCACCTCACCTCACGTGGACCACATGCCTGGTTCACCTCACCTCACGTGGACCACTTGCCTGGTTCACCTCACCTCACGTGAACCACCTGCCTGGTTCACCTCACCTCACGTGGACCACCTGCCTGGTTCACCTCACCTTACATGGTCCACCTGCCTGGTTCACCTCACCTCACGTGTACCACCTGCCTGGTTCACCTCACCTCACGTGGACCACATGCCTGGTTCACTTCACCTCACGTGGACCATCTGCCTAGTTCACCTCACCTCACGTGAACCACCTGCCTGGTTCACCTCACCTCACGTGAACCACCTGCCTGGTTCACCTCACCTCACGTGAACCACCTGCCTGGTTCACCTCACCTCACGTGAACCACCTGCCTGGTTCACCTCACCTCACGTGGACCACCTGCCTGGTTCACCTCACCTCACGTGGACCACATGCCTGGTTCACCTCACCTCACGTGGACCACTTGCCTGGTTCACCTCACCTCACGTGAACCACCTGCCTGGTTCACCTCACCTCACGTGGACCACCTGCCTGGTTCACCTCACCTTACATGGTCCACCTGCCTGGTTCACCTCACCTCACGTGGACCACCTGCCTGGTTCACCTCACCTCACGTGGACCACATGCCTGGTTCACCTCACCTCACGTGGACCATCTGCCTGGTTCACCTCACCTCACGTGAACCACCTGCCTGGTTCACCTCACGTTACATGGACCACCTGCCTGGTTCACCTCACCTCACGTGAACCACCTGCCTGGTTCACCTCACCTCACGTGGACCACCTGCCTGGTTCACCTCACCTCACGTGAACCACCTGCCTGGTTCACCTCACCTCACGTGGACCACCTGCCTGGTTCACCTCACCTCACGTGGACCACATGCCTGGTTCACCTCACCTCACGTGGACCACATGCCTGGTTCACCTCACCTCACGTGGACCACCTGCCTGGTTCACCTCACCTCACGTGGACCACCTGCCTGGTTCACCTTCACTCCATACTTAAGTGTTCCAGTGTAATATCCAATTTTTCATTGCCTAAAACTTTTATTACCATCATCACTTTACTCATGTCTGAGTTCACTTATAAATTGTCTTCTTTTACACACGTTAAGTAAGGAAGCATCTCATTGGAGGAGACCAACTGTAGCAGTTCCCACACGTTCAGTAAGGAAGCATCTCATTGGAGGAGACCAACTGTAGCAGTTCCCACACGTTCAGTAAGGAAGCATCTCATTGGAGGAGACCAACTGTAGCAGTTCCCACACGTTCAGTAAGGAAGCATCTCATTGGAGGAGACCAACTGTAGCAGTTCCCACACGTTCAGTAAGGAAGCATCTCATTGGAGGAGACCAACTGTAGCAGTTCCCACACGTTCAGTAAGGAAGCATCTCATTGGAGGAGACCAACTGTAGCAGTTCCCACACGTTCAGTAAGGAAGCATCTCATTGGAGGAGACCAACTGTAGCAGTTCCCATTTCGTACGAGATTCGTTCTCTTTTAATCCCACAAAACTCTTAAATCAAGGGTGAGTACCATGATTCACAGAACTGTAACTACTGTAGCTGATAGTGCTGACAGTGACACTCACCCACAGCGCTGACAGTGGCACTCACCCACAGCGCTGACAGTGACACTCACCCACAGCGCTGACAGTGACACTCACCCACAGCGCTGACAGTGACACTCACCCACAGCGCTGACAGTGACACTCACCCACAGCGCTGACAGTGACACTCACCCACAGCGCTGACAGTGACACTCACCCACAGCGCTGACAGTGGCACTCACCCACAGCGCTGACAGTGACACTCACCCACAGCGCTGACAGTGACACTCACCCACAGCGCTGACAGTGACACTCACCCACAGCGCTGACAGTGACACTCACCCACAGCGCTGACAGTGACACTCACCCACAGCGCTGACAGTGACACTCACCCACAGCGCTGACAGTGACCCACAAAACACATGACTCGTGATTTATTCAAGCTCTTTTTAACCCACCTTCAAAAAAAAAAAACTCGGCTCTTTTATCGTAAAAAAAAACTTTTTTATCGATAAAAGCCGAGGGTAAAAGAGGAAGGGAGACTCAGGAGAACATAAGAGAAGGAGAAGACTTGTCATAAACGTCAGGAGACGCAAGGAGAAGGCGAGGAGGGAGATAGGGAGAGAGGAACATGCGTCACAAGGAGGGAGACACCGGGAGACACACACACATCAGACGATAACAGATAGACGATGAATACGAAGATATATACAAACTAAAGCCTACAAAATATATCAATTATGTATCTTTTAATGATTCCAGGGGTCAGCGCCGTGGTGTTTCAGACCATCTCTGGGGAGCATACTCAGACCAGACCTTTTAAAGACCTGGTCTCAGACCAGGCTCCATAAAGACCCGGTCTCAGATCAGGCTTCCTTGGAAAGGAAATATTACATTACCTGAATAAGAACTATTAAGAAATCCACAGGTAAGTCAATATTAAATTATAAGACAGAATCCTGCCAGAGTGCAAAGCATTTAACAGGCTTCCACTTCATACTGGCATGGTAGGAAGGTGGTACCTCTCTGGATGGTTGGTAAGTAATAATCTACCATCTAGCAACGTTGCTGGTGTTCATCAGTGCTGTAAACATCGCTGCCAGGCTGAGTTACGCAGCAAAAAAAAAATGTTTACTCATATTTTCTATATCACTGATGTTTATCGGTGATCTTAAAGCAGAACAAACACCAGGAGTCGTATATTTACATAGAAATGTTTATGTGTTCATGTCTAACTTGTGTCAGGTAATGATTTATAACTCGACGTAATAATAAAAAAATACTTTCTTTATTTGGTACCTAAAGGATTGATTGTGTATTGATACACAATCGTTGGACTCACATCATTTGCCTATAATTGTAGAGGAGTTGTTTGGTTTTGTGTATAATTGCTCAGTATTATAGTATTTATGTCAACCACGACAGTCATGCTCTCACTACCATACTTCCTACCATAAATAAAATCATTTCTTTTAAAAGTGTTTTCTAAGTTTTGTGATATATATATATATATATATATATATATATATATATATATATATATATATATATATATATATATATATATATATATATATATATATATATATATATATATATATATATATATATATACACTGGTGAATTTCAAAAGCGTCAGAAACAATTTTCTGTGATAATAAATGTCAACACAAGAACATAATTAATCTGCACATTTGATCAAGAAGAGAGAGAGTGCCAACACTGACCCTTGTGGCACACTTTGTCTTACATCTCAACATTATATTGCTTAACTTTAATACAACACATTTCTTAAGTTCACCCACACAGTGCATTTAAGCCTTTTTTTTAAACCTAATGTCGATAATAAGCCTCAAAATGTTCTTAAGTCGTAATCAGACGAAATAATTGATTAATATTGACTTCTGGGATTTTACCTACATTTTTTTTTTTTAGTAGACCGGCCTTCTGCCACCAAGACAGACTGACCCATGAAATAAACATGTTTGTGATTATTTATTCAATATCGCTCTTGACAAAAATGAGCTGAAAAAACAGTTAAAGTGACCATCCAGTACTCCAGCTTCCCCAACCTTGCTTCAGAGTGCAGGCAACATCCAGTACTCCAGCTTCCCCAACCTTGCTTCAGAGTGCAGGCAACATCCAGTACTCCAGCTTCCCCAACCTTGCTTCAGAGTGCAGGCAACATCCAGTACTCCAGCTTCCCCAACCTTGCTTCAGAGAGCAGGCAACATCCAGTACTCCAGCTTCCCCAACCTTGCTTCAGAGAGCAGGCAACATCCAGTACTCCAGCTTCCCCAACCTTGCTTCAGAGAGCAGGCAACATCCAGTACTCCAGCTTCCCCAACCTTGCTTCAGAGTGCAGGCAACATCCAGTACTCCAGCTTCCCCAACCTTGCTTCAGAGTGCAGGCAACATCCAGTACTCCAGCTTTCCCAACCTTGCTTCAGAGTGCAGGCAACATCCAGTACTCCAGCTTCCCCAACCTTGCTTCAGAGTGCAGGCAACATCCAGTACTCCAGCTTCCCCAACCTTGCTTCAGAGTGCAGGCAACATCCAGTACTCCAGCTTCCCCAACCTTGCTTCAGAGAGCAGGCAACATCCAGTACTCCAGCTTCCCCAACCTTGCTTCAGAGAGCAGGCAACATCCAGTACTCCAGCTTCCCCAACCTTGCTTCAGAGAGCAGGCAACATCCAGTACTCCAGCTTCCCCAACCTTGCTTCAGAGTGCAGGCAACATCCAGTACTCCAGCTTCCCCAACCTTGCTTCAGAGTGCAGGCAACATCCAGTACTCCAGCTTTCCCAACCTTGCTTCAGAGTGCAGGCAACATCCAGTACTCCAGCTTCCCCAACCTTGCTTCAGAGAGCAGGCAACATCCAGTACTCCAGCTTCCCCAACCTTGCTTCAGAGTGCAGGCAACATCCAGTACTCCAGCTTCCCCAACCTTACTCCAGAGTGCAGGCAACATCCAGTACTCCAGCTTCCCCAACCTTGCTTCAGAGTGCAAGCAACATCCAGTACTCCAGCTTTCCCAACCTTGCTTCAGAGAGCAGGCAACATCCAGTACTCCAGCTTCCCCAACCTTGCTTCAGAGAGCAGGCAACATCCAGTACTCCAGCTTCCCCAACATTGCTTCAGAGAGCAGGCAACATCCAGTATTCCAGCTTCCCCAACCTTGCTTCAGAGTGCAGGCAACATCCAGTACTCCAGCTTCCCCAACCTTGCTTCCAAGTGCAGGCAACATCCAGTACTCCAGCTTCCCCAACCTTGCTTCAGAGAGCAGGCAACATCCAGTACTCCAGCTTCCCCAACCTTGCTTCAGAGTGCAGGCAACATCCAGTACTCCAGCTTCCCCAACCTTGCTTCAGAGTGCAGGCAACATCCAGTACTCCAGCTTCCCCAACCTTGCTTTAGAGTGCAGGTAACATCCAGTATTGCAGCTTCCCCAACCTTGCTTCAGAGTGCAGGCAACATCCAGTACTCCAGCTTTCCCAACCTTGCTTCAGAGTGCAGGCAACATCCAGTACTCCAGCTTCCCCAACCTTGCTTCAGAGTGCAGGCAACATTCAGTACTCCAGCTTCCCCAACCTTGCTTCAGAGTGCAGGCAACATCCAGTACTCCAGCTTCCCCAACCTTGCTTCAGAGTGTAGGCAACATCCAGTACTCCAGCTTCCCCAACCTTGCTTCAGAGTGCAGGCAACATCCAGTACTCCAGCTTCCCCAACCTTGCTTCAGAGAGCAGGCAACATCCAGTACTCCAGCTTCCCCAACCTTGCTTCAGAGAGCAGGCAACATCCAGTACTCCAGCTTCCCCAACATTGTTTCAGAGTGCAGGCAACATTCAGTACTCCAGCTTCCCCAACCTTGCTTCAGAGTGCAGGCAACATCCAGTACTCCAGCTTCCCCAACCTTGCTTCAGAGTGCAGGCAACATCCAGTACTCCAGCTTCCCCAACCTTGCTTCAGAGTGCAGGCAACATCCAGTACTCCAGCTTCCCCAACCTTACTTCAGAGTGCAGGCAACATCCAGTACTCCAGCTTCCCCAACCTTGCTTCAGAGAGCAGGCAACATCCAGTACTCCAGCTTCCCCAACCTTGCTTCAGAGAGCAGGCAACATCCAGTACTCCAGCTTCCCCAACCTTGCTTCAGAGTGCAGGCAACATCCAGTACTCCAGCTTCCCCAACCTTGCTTCAGAGTGCAGGCAACATCCAGTACTCCAGCTTCCCCAACCTTGCTTCAGAGAGCAGGCAACATCCAGTACTCCAGCTTCCCCAACCTTGCTTCAGAGTGCAGGCAACATCCAGTACTCCAGCTTCACCAACCTTGCTTCAGAGAGCAGGCAACATCCAGTACTCCAGCTTCCCCAACCTTGCTTCAGAGAGCAGGCAACATCCAGTACTCCAGCTTCCCCAACCTTGCTTCAGAGTGCAGGCAACATCCAGTACTCCAGCTTCCCCAACCTTGCTTTAGAGTGCAGGTAACATCCAGTATTGCAGCTTCCCCAACCTTGCTTCAGAGTGCAGGCAACATCCAGTACTCCAGCTTCCCCAACCTTGCTTCAGAGTGCAGGCAACATCCAGTACTCCAGCTTCCCCAACCTTGCTTCAGAGTGCAAGCAACATCCAGTACTCCAGCTTCCCCAACCTTGCTTTAGAGTGCAGGTAACATCCAGTATTGCAGCTTCCCCAACCTTGCTTTAGAGTGCAGGCACTGTACATACCACCTTCAGTACTGTAACACCCCCACTCCTCCTTCAGATCGAAGGTAGTAGTGTACTCAGCAAACTGGTTAGCCGTGAGGAGTTTTGGAAGTGAGAAATACAGTGTTGTCATGGTGAAAGTCAGCCGGAGACGTCGTATTTCAGAGAGTTATTGCTGGATCGTGAGGTATTTAACCTTCTAAAAAGACAGCTAGGTAGTGAGCGATGGTGAACGTGTTTTCTTTGAAAAACTCTTTCTTGGTGAGTAACGTAGGAGAGAGTCACCCAGAGAGTCACGCGCCCTAGGAGTTGAGAGCGACGATAATTTAGGTGAGCCATTATGGCAGAAGATATATAGAGATTACTCCCGCTGTAAATCCTCACAACATGAGTCAGGGTTGTAATCCAACCTCCTGGCTTGTTATGTAGGGTGAGGGTGGTGATGGTGGGTGGTGGTACAGGTGGGGGTGAGGGTAGTGGCGGTAATAGTGGGGGTGGTGATGGTAATAGGTAACATACATACATATATATACATACATATACATTATATATATATATATATATATATATATATATATATATATATATATATATATACATATATATATACATACATATACATATATATATACATACATATACATATATATATACATACATATATATACATATGCATCCAGTGTAACATCACATCAAGCAATTACAAATCATCCATTAATTCCAACTGGTTGATTCCATATTATATTTTGCATATTGCTTTGTACTTCCAACCAGTTATAAAAATACATTATAATAACAGATCGCGTTAATAGACATTTCAGCAATGCTTTTACAAACGCATAAAAAAATATGCGAGATTAAAGGCCCAGATAAATTTAGAGGGACATGCTTGAGAGTGGCGTAGCAATGTTAGGAGTGAGTGTGGAGAGCAGGTCGAGTCCTGGAGTGAGTGTGGGGAGCAGGACGAGTCCTGGAGTGAGTGTGGGGAGCAGGACGAGTCCTGGAGTGAGTGTGGGGAGCAGGTCGAGTCCTGGAGTGAGTGTGGGGAGCAGGTCGAGTCCTGGAGTGAGTGTGGGGAGCAGGTCGAGTCCTGGAGTGAGTGTGGAGAGCAGGTCGAGTCCTGGAGTGAGTGTGGGGAGCAGGTCGAGTCCTGGAGTGAGTGTGGGGAGCAGGTCGAGTCCTGGAGTGAGTGTGGGGAGCAGGTCGAGTCCTGGAGTGAGTGTGGAGAGCAGGTCGAGTCCTGGAGTGAGTGTGGGGAGCAGGTCGAGTCCTGGAATGAGTGTGGGGAGCAGGTCGAGTCCTTGAGTGAGTGTGGGGAGCAGGTCGAGTCCTGGAGTGAGTGTGGGGAGCAGGTCGAGTCCTGGAGTGAGTGTGGGGAGCGGGTCGAGTCCTGGAGTGAGTGTGGAGAGCAGGTCGAGTCCTGGAGTGAGTGTGGGGAGCAGGTCGAGTCCTGGAGTGAGTGTGGGGAGCAGGTCGAGTCCTGGGGTGAGTGTGGGGAGCAGGTCGAGTCCTGGAGTGAGTGTGGGGAGCAGGTCGAGTCCTGGAGTGAGTGTGGGGAGCAGGTCGAGTCCTGGGGTGAGTGTGGGGAGCAGGTCGAGTCCTGGGGTGAGTGTGGGGAGCAGGTCGAGTCCTGGAGTGAGTGTGGGGAGCAGGTCGAGTCCTGGAGTGAGTGTGGGGAGCAGGTCGAGTCCTGGAGTGAGTGTGGGGAGCAGGTCGAGTCCTGGAGTGAGTGTGGGGAGCAGGTCGAGTCCTGGAGTGAGTGTGGGGAGCAGGTCCAGTCCTGGGGTGAGTGTGGGGAGCAGGTCGAGTCCTGGAGTGAGTGTGGGGAGCAGGTCGAGTCCTGGGGTGAGTGTGGGGAGCAGGTCGAGTCCCGGAGTGAGTGTGGGGAGCAGGTCGAGTCCTGGGGTGAGTGTGGGGAGCAGGTCGAGTCCTGGAGTGAGTGTGGGGAGCAGGTCGAGTCCTGGAGTGAGTGTGGGGAGCAGGTCGAGTCCTGGAGTGAGTGTGGGGAGCAGGTCGAGTCCTGGAGTGAGTGTGGGGAGCAGGTCGAGTCCTGGAGTGAGTGTGGGGAGCAGGTCGAGTCCTGGAGTGAGTGTGGGGAGCAGGTCGAGTCCTGGGGTGAGTGTGGGGAGCAGGTCGAGTCCTGGGGTGAGTGTGGGGAGCAGGTCGAGTCCTGGGGTGAGTGTGGGGAGCAGGTCGAGTCCTGGAGTGAGTGTGGGGAGCAGGTCGAGTCCTGGGGTGAGTGTGGGGAGCAGGTCGAGTCCTGGAGTGAGTGTGGGGAGCAGGTCGAGTCCTGGAGTGAGTGTGGGGAGCAGGTCGAGTCCTGGAGTGAGTGTGGGGAGCAGGTCGAGTCCTGGAGTGAGTGTGGGGAGCAGGTCGAGTCCTGGGGTGAGTGTGGGGAGCAGGTCGAGTCCTGGGGTGAGTGTGGGGAGCAGGTCGAGTCCTGGGGTGAGTGTGGGGAGCAGGTCGAGTCCTCTAGTGAGTGTGGGGAGCAGGTCGAGTCCTGGGGTGAGTGTGGGGAGCAGGTCGAGTCCTGGAGTGAGTGTGGGGAGCAGGTCGAGTCCTGGAGTGAGTGTGGGGAGCAGGTCGAGTCCTGGAGTGAGTGTGGGGAGCAGGTCGAGTCCTGGAGTGAGTGTGGGGAGCAGGTCGAGT
>NC_091338.1:11552563-11570063 GCF_038502225.1 Cherax quadricarinatus
CTGTGTTACCCAGGTCACACTGTGTTACCCAGGTCACACTGCGTTATTCAGGTCACACTGTGTTACCCAGGTCACAGTGTGTTACCCAGGTCACACTGCGTTACCCAGCTCACACTGTTACCCAGGTCACACTGTTACCCAGGTCACACTGTTACCCAGGTCACACTGTGTTGGCATACTGCTCTTATCTGTATTTTTTTGTACCTCTGTATGTGTGCACAAATTGGAAATAAATAAATAGGTCACACTGTGTTACCTAGTTCACACTGTGTTACCCAGGTCACACTGCGTTACCCAGCTCACACTGTTACCCAGGTCACACTGTTACCCAGGTCACACTGTGTTACCCAGGTCACACTGCGTTATTCAGGTCACACTGTGTTACTCAGGTCACACTGTGTTACTCAGGTTACACTGTGTTACCCAGGTCACACTGTGTTACCCAGGTCACACTGTGTTACTCAGATCAGACTGTGTTACCAAGGTCACACTGTGTTACTTAGGTCACACTGTGTTACCAAGGTCACACTGTGTTACCAAGGTCACACTGTGTTACCAAGGTCACACTGTGTTACCTAGGTGACACTGTGTTACCCAGGTCACACTGTTACTTAGGTAACACTGTGTTACTCAGGTCACACTGTGTTACCCAGGTCACACTGTGTTACCCAGGTCATAATGTGTTACCCAGGTCACACTGTGTTGGCATACTGCTCTTATCTGTATTTTTTTGTACCTCTGTATGTGTGCACAAATTGGAAATAAATAAATAAATAGGTCACACTGTGTTACCTAGTTCACACTGTGTTACCTAGGTCACACTGTGTTACCCAGGTCACACTGAGTGTTACTCAGGTCACACTGTGTTACCTAGTTCACACTGTGTTACCTAGGTCACACTGTGTTACCTAGGTCACACTGTGTTACCCAGGTCACACTGAGTGTTACTCAGGTCACACTGTGTTACCTAGTTCACACTGTGTTACCCAGGTCACACTGAGTGTTATCCAGGTCACACTGTGTTACCCAGGTCACACTGTGTTATGCAATACCCGGGTAACACTGTGTTGTGCAATACCCAGGTCACACTGCGTTGTGTAATACCCAGGTCACACTGTGTTGTGCAATACCCAGGTCACACTGTGTTGTGCAATACCCAGGTCACACTGTGTTGTGCAATACCCAGGTCACATTGTGTTGTGCAGTACCCAGGTCACACTGTGATGTGCAATACCCAATTCACACTGTGTTGTGCAATACCCAGGTAACACTGTGTTGTGCAGTACCCAGGTCACACTGTTTTGTGCAATACCCAGGTCACATTGTGTTGTGCAGTACCCAGGTCACACTGTTTTGTGCATACCCAGGTCACACTGTGTTGTGTAATACCCAGGTCACACTGTGTTGTGCAATACCCAGGTCACACTGTGTTGTGCAATACTAAGGTCACACTGTGTTGTGCAATACCAAGGTCACACTGTGTTGTGCAATACCCAGGTCACATTGTGTTGTGCAATACCCAGGTCACACTGTGTTGTGCAAAACCCAGGTCACACTGTGTTGTACAATACCCAAGTCACCTTGTGTTGTGCAATACCCAGGTCACACTGTGTTGTGCAATACCCAGGTCACATTGTGTTGTGCAATACCCAGGTCCCACTCTGATGTACAATACCTAATTCACAGTGCTGTGCAATACCCAGGTAGCACTGTGTTGTGCAGTACCCAGGTCACACTGTTTTGTGCAATACCCAGGTCACACTGTGTTGTGTAATACTCAGGTCACAATGTGTTGTGCAATACCCAGGTCACACTGTGTTGTGCAATACCCAGGTTACACTGCGTTGTGTAATACCCAGGTCACACTGTGTTGTGCAATACCCAGGTCACACTGTGTTGTGCAAAACCCAGGTCACACTGTGTTGTGCAATACCCTGGTCACACTGTGTTGTGCAATACCCAGGTCACACTGTGTTGTGCAAAACCCAGGTCACACTGTGTTGTGCAATACCCAGGTCACACTGTGTTGTGCAGTACCCAGGTCACACTGTGTTGTGCAATACCCAGGTCACACTGTTGTGCAAAACCCAGGTCACACTGTGTTGTGCAATACCCAGGTCACACTGTGTTGTGCAATACCCAGGTCACACTGTGTTGTGCAATACCCAGGTCACACTGTGTTGTGCAATACCCAGGTCACACTGTGTTGTGCAATACCCAGGTCAAACTGTGTTGTGCGATACCCAGGTCACACTGTTGTGCAATACCCAGGTCACACTGTGTTGTGCAATACCCAGGTCACACTGTTGTGCAATACCCAGGTTACACTGTTGTGCAATACCCAGGTCACACTGTTGTGCAATACCCAGGTCACACTGTTGTGCAATACCCAGGTCACACTGTTGTGCAATACCCAGGTCACACTGTTGTGCAATACCCAGGTCACACTGTTGTGCAATACCCAGGTCACACTGTTGTGCAATACCCAGGTCACACTGTTGTGCAATACCCAGGTCACACTGTGTTGTGCAATACCCAGGTCACACTGTTGTGCAATACCCAGGTCACACTGTTGTGCAATACCCAGGTCACACTGTGTTGTGCAATACCCAGGTCACACTGTGTTGTGCAATACCCAGGTCACACTGTGTTGTGCAATACCCAGGTCACACTGTGTTGTGCAATACCCAGGTCACACTGTGTTGTGCAATACCCAGGTCACACTGTGTTGTGCAATACCCAGGTCACACTGTGTTGTGCAATACCCAGGTCACACTGTGTTGTGCAATACCCAGGTCACACTGTGTTGTGCAATACCCAGGTCACACTGTTGTGCAATACCCAGGTCACACTGTGTTGTGCAATACCCAGGTCACACTGTTGTGCAATACCCAGGTCACACTGTGTTGTTCATACAAGAAATAAAAGTGAAAATTAATTAAACTATCAGCGGCTACTCTGTCATTTTTATGTATTTTTATACAAGTTGTGACACCACCACTCTGACACCACCACTCTGACACCACCACTCTGACACCACCACTCTGACACCACCACTCTGACACCACCACTCTGACACCACCACTCTGACACCACCACTCTGACACCACCACTCTGACACCACCACTCTGACACCACCACCCTGACACCACCACTCTGACACCACCACTCTGACACCACCACTCTGACACCACCACTCTGACACCACCACTCTGACACCACCAGTCTGACACCACCACTCTGACACCACCACTCTGACACCACCACTCTGACACCACCACTCTGACACCACCACTCTGACACCACCACCCTGACACCACCACTCTGACACCACCACGCTGACACCACCACTCTGACACCACCACTCTGACACCACCACTCTGACACCACCACTCTGACACCACCAGTCTGACACCACCAGTCTGACACCACCACCCTGACACCACCACTGTGACACCACCACTCTGACACCACCACTCTGACACCACCACGCTGACACCACCACTCTGACACCACCACTCTGACACCACCACGCTGACACCACCAGTCTGACACCACCACGCTGACACCACCACCCTGACACCACCACTCTGACACCACCACTCTGACACCACCACGCTGACACCACCACTCTGACACCACCACTCTGACACCACCACTCTGACACCACCACTCTGACACCACCACGCTGACACCACCACCCTGACACCACCACTCTGACACCACCACTCTGACACCACCACGCTGACACCACCACTCTGACACCACCACTCTGACACCACCACTCTGACACCACTACTCTGACACCACCACTCTGACACCACCACTCTGACACCACCACTCTGACACCACCACTCTGACACCACCACCCTGACACTACCACCCTGACACCACCAATCTGACACCACCACTCTGACACCACCAGCCTGACACCACCACCCTGACACCACCACTCTGACACCACCACTCTGACACCACCACTCTGACACCACCACTCTGACACCACCACTCTGACACCACCACTCTGACACCACCACTCTGACACTACCACTCTGACACCACCACCCTGACACCACCATCCTGACACCACCACTCTGACACCACCACTCTGACACCACCACTCTGACACCACCACTCTGACACCACCACCCTGACACCACCACGCTGACACCACCACTCTGACACCACCACTCTGACATCACCACTCTGACACCACCACTCTGACATCACCACTCTGACACCACCACTCTGACACCACCACTCTGACACCACCACTCTGACACCACCACTCTGACACCACCACTCTGACACCACCACCCTGACACCACCATCCTGACACCACCACTCTGACACCACCACCCTGACACCACCACTCTGACACCACCACTCTGACACCACCACCCTGACACTACCACCCTGACACCACCAATCTGACACCACCACTCTGACACCACCAGCCTGACACCACAACCCTGACACCACCACTCTGACACCACCACTCTGACACCACCACTCTGACACCACCACTCTGACACCACTACCCTGACACCACCACCCTGACACCACCACCCTGACACCATCACTCTGACCCACCACTCTGACACCACCACCCTGACACCACCATCCTGACACCACCACTCTGACACCACCACTCTGACACCACCACCCTGACACCACCACCCTGAAACCACCACCCTGACACCACCACTCTGACACCACCACTCTGACACCACCACCCTGACACCGCCTCCCTGACACCACCACTCTGACACTACCACCCTGACACCACCGCTCTGACACCACCATCCTGACACCACCACCCTGACACCACCACCCTGACACCACCACTCTGACACCACCACTATGACACCACCACCCTGACACCACCATCCTGACACCACCACTCTGACACCACCATCCTGACACCACCACCCTGACACCACCACCCTGACACCACCACACTGACACCACCACCCTGACACCACCACTCTGACACCACCACTCTGACACCACCACGCTGACACCACCACTCTGACACCACCACTCTGACACCACCACTCTGACACCACTACTCTGACACCACCACTTTGACACCACCACTCTGACACCACCACTCTGACACCACCACTCTGACACCACCACTCTGACACCACCACTCTGACACCACCACTCTGACACCACCACTCTGACACCACCACCCTGACACCACCACTCTGACACCACCACTCTGACACCACCACTCTGACACCACCACTCTGACACCACCACTCTGACACTACCACTCTGACACCACCACCCTGACACCACCATCCTGACACCACCACTCTGACACCACCACTCTGACACCACCACTCTGACACCACCACTCTGACACCACCACCCTGACACCACCACGCTGACACCACCACTCTGACACCACCACCCTGACACCATCACTCTGACCCACCACTCTGACACCACCACCCTGACACCACCATCCTGACACCACCACTCTGACACCACCACTCTGACACCACCACCCTGACACCACCACCCTGAAACCACCACCCTGACACCACCACTCTGACACCACCACTCTGACACCACCACCCTGACACCGCCTCCCTGACACCACCACTCTGACACTACCACCCTGACACCACCGCTCTGACACCACCATCCTGACACCACCACCCTGACACCACCACCCTGACACCACCACTCTGACACCACCACTATGACACCACCACCCTGACACCACCATCCTGACACCACCACTCTGACACCACCATCCTGACACCACCACCCTGACACCACCACCCTGACACCACCACCCTTAGGCCACCACCCTGACGCCAGCACACTGACACCACCACCCTGACACCACCGCTCTGACACCAACACTCTGACACCACCACCCTGAGACCACCACTTTGACATCACCACCCAGACACCACCACTCTGACACCACCACTCTGACACCACCACTCTGACACCACCACTCTGACACCACCACTCTGACACCACCAGTCTGACACCACCAGTCTGACACCACCACCCTGACACCACCACTGTGACACCACCACTCTGACACCACCACTCTGACACCACCACGCTGACACCACCACCCTGACACCACCACTCTGACACCACCACGCTGACACCACCAGTCTGACACCACCACGCTGACACCACCACCCTGACACCACCACTCTGACACCACCACTCTGACACCACCACTCTGACACCACCACTCTGACACCACCACGCTGACACCACCACCCTGACACCACCACTCTGACACCACCATCCTGACACCACCACGCTGACACCACCACTCTGACACCACCACTCTGACACCACCACTCTGACACCACTACTCTGACACCACCACTCTGACACCACCACTCTGACACCACCACTCTGACACCACCACTCTGACACCACCACTCTGACACCACCACTCTGACACCACCACTCTGACACCACCACTCTGACACCACCACTCTGACACCACCACTCTGACACTACCACTCTGACACCACCACCCTGACACCACCATCCTGACACCACCACTCTGACACCACCACTCTGACACCACCACTCTGACACTACCACCCTGACACCACCGCTCTGACACCACCATCCTGACACCACCACCCTGACACCACCACCCTGACACCACCACTCTGACACCACCACTATGACACCACCACCCTGACACCACCATCCTGACACCACCACTCTGACACCACCACTCTGACACCACCACTCTGACACCACCACTCTGACACCACCACTCTGACACCACCACTCTGACACCACCACTCTGACACCACCACCCTGACACCACCATCCTGACACCACCACTCTGACACCACCACTCTGACACCACCACCCTGACACCACCACTCTGACACCACCACTCTGACACCACCACCCTGACACTACCACCCTGACACCACCAATCTGACACCACCACTCTGACACCACCACTCTGACACCACCAGCCTGACACCACCACCCTGACACCACCACTCTGACACCACCACTCTTACACCACCACTCTGACACCACCACTCTGACACCACTACCCTGACACCACCACCCTGACACCACCACCCTGACACCATCACTCTGACCCACCACTCTGACACCACCACCCTGACACCACCATCCTGACACCACCACTCTGACACCACCACTCTGACACCACCACCCTGACACCACCACCCTGAAACCACCACCCTGACACCACCACTCTGACACCACCACTCTGACACCACCACCCTGACACCGCCTCCCTGACACCACCACTCTGACACTACCACCCTGACACCACCGCTCTGACACCACCATCCTGACACCACCACCCTGACACCACCACCCTGACACCACCACTCTGACACCACCACTATGACACCACCACCCTGACACCACCATCCTGACACCACCACTCTGACACCACCATCCTGACACCACCACCCTGACACCACCACCCTGACACCACCACGCTGACACCACCACCCTGACACCACCACTCTGACACCACCACTCTGACACCACCACGCTGACACCACCACTCTGACACCACCACTCTGACACCACCACTCTGACACCACTACTCTGACACCACCACTCTGACACCACCACTCTGACACCACCACTCTGACACCACCACTCTGACACCACCACTCTGACACCACCACTCTGACACCACCACTCTGACACCACCACTCTGACACCACCACCCTGACACCACCACTCTGACACCACCACTCTGACACCACCACTCTGACACCACCACTCTGACACCACCACTCTGACACTACCACTCTGACACCACCACCCTGACACCACCATCCTGACACCACCACTCTGACACCACCACTCTGACACCACCACTCTGACACCACCACTCTGACACCACCACCCTGACACCACCACGCTGACACCACCACTCTGACACCACCACTCTGACATCACCACTCTGACACCACCACTCTGACACCACCACTCTGACACCACCACTCTGACACCACCACTCTGACACCACCACTCTGACACCACCAGTCTGACACCACCACTCTGACACCACCACTCTGACACCACCACCCTGACACCACCATCCTGACACCACCACTCTGACACCACCACCCTGACACCACCACTCTGACACCACCACTCTGACACCACCACCCTGACACTACCACCCTGACACCACCAATCTGACACCACCACTCTGACACCACCAGCCTGACACCACCACCCTGACACCACCACTCTGACACCACCACTCTGACACCACCACTCTGACACCACCACTCTGACACCACTACCCTGACACCACCACCCTGACACCACCACCCTGACACCATCACTCTCACCCACCACTCTGACACCACCACCCTGACACCACCATCCTGACACCACCACTCTGACACCACCACTCTGACACCACCACCCTGACACCACCACCCTGAAACCACCACCCTGACACCACCACTCTGACACCACCACTCTGACACCACCACCCTGACACCGCCTCCCTGACACCACCACTCTGACACTACCACCCTGACACCACCGCTCTGACACCACCATCCTGACACCACCACCCTGACACCACCACCCTGACACCACCACTCTGACACCACCACTATGACACCACCACCCTGACACCACCATCCTGACACCACCACTCTGACACCACCATCCTGACACCACCACCCTGACACCACCACCCTGACACCACCACCCTGACACCACCACCCTTAGGCCACCACCCTGACGCCAGCACACTGACACCACCACCCTGACACCACCGCTCTGACACCAACACTCTGACACCACCACCCTGAGACCACCACTTTGACATCACCTCCCAGACACCAACACTCTGACACCAACACTCTGACACCACCACCCTGAGACCACCACTTTGACATCACCACCCAGACACCAACACTCTGGCACCAAAACCCTGACACCACCACCCTGACACCATCACTCTGATACTAGCGCTCTGACATCACCACCCTGAGACCACCACTTTGACATCACCACCCAGACACCAGCGCTCTGGCACCAAAACCCTGACACCAACACCTGGACACCACCACTCTAATACTGGCACAAGGGCCAGGGGTGAGACACTGGCACCATGGGAGAGACACCGTCACCAGGGCCAGGGGAGAGATACTGGAACCAGGGCCAGGGAAAAGACACTGGCACCAGGGCCAGGGGAGAGACACTGGCACCAGGGCCATGGAAGAGACACTGGCACCAGGGCCAGGGGAGAGACACTGGCACCAGGGCCAAGGGAGACACACTGGCACCAGAGCCAGGGAAGAGACACTGGCACCAGGGGCAGGGGAGAGACACTGGCATCAGGGCCAGGGGAGAGACACTGGCACCAGGGCCAGGGAGAGGCACTGGCACCAGGGGCAGGGTAGAGACACTGGTACCAGCGCCAGGGGAGAGACACTGGAATCAGGGGCAGGGGAGAGACACTGGCACCATGGCCAGGGGTGAGACACTGGCACGATGGGAGAGACACCGGCACCAGGGCCAGGGGAGAGATACTGGAATCAGGGCCAGGGAAAATACACTGGTACGAAGGCCAGGGGAGAGATACTGGCACCACGGCCAGGGAAGAGACACTGGCACCACGACCAGGGGAGAGACACTGGCACCAGGGCCAGGGGAGAGACACTGGCACCAATGCCAGAGGAGAGACACTGGCACCAGGGCCAGGGGAGAGACACTGGCACCAGGGCCAGGGGAGAGACACTTGCACGAGGGATAGGGGAGAGACACTGGCACCAGGGAAGGAAGAGGCAACGACACCAGGGCCAGGGGAGAGACACTTGCACGAGGGATAGGGGAGAGACACTGGCACCAGGGAAGGAAGAGGCAACGACACCAGGGCCAGGGGAGAGACACTGGCACCATGGCCAGGGGAGAGACACTAGCACAAGGGGGAGGGGAGAGACACTGGCACCAGAGCCAGGGGAGAGACACTGGCACCAGGGCCAGGGAGAGACTCTGGCATCAGGGATATGGGAGAGACACTGGCACCAAGGCCGAGGAAGAGACACTGGCACCAGGCACCAGGGCCAGGGAGAGACACTGGCACCAGGGCCGGGGAAGAGACACAGGCACCAGGGCCAGGGAGAGACACTGACACCAGGGCAGGGGAAGTGACACTGGCACCAGGGCCAGGGAAGAGACACTGGCATCAGGGCGAGGGAAAGACACTGACACCAGGGCCAGGGGAGAGACACTGGCATCAGGGCCAGAGGAGAGACACTGGCACCAGGGCCAGGGGAGAGACACTGGCACCAGGGCCAGGGGAGAGACACTGGCACCAAAGCCAGGGGAGAGACACTGGCACCAGGGCCAGGAAAGAGACACTGGCACCAGGGCCAGGGGAGAAACACTGGCACCAGGGCCAGGGGAGAGACACTGGCATCAGGGCCAGAGGAGAGACACTGGCACCAGGGCAAGGGGAGAGACACTGCCACCAGGGCGAGGGAGAGACACTGGCACCAGGGCCAAGGAGAGACACTGGCACCAGGGCCAGGGAGAGACACTGGCACAAGGGCGAGGGAGAGACACTGGCACCAGGGCCAGGGAGAGACACTGGTACCAGGGCCAGGGATAGACACTAGCACCAGGGCCAGGGAGAGACACTGGCACCAGGGCGAGGGAGAGACACTGGCACTAGGGCCAGGGAGAGACACTGGTACCAGGGCCAGGGAGAGACACTGGCACCAGGGCCAGGGGAGAGACACTGGCACCAGGGCCAGGGGAGAGACACTGGTACCAGGGCCAGGGGAGAGACACTGGCACCAAAGCCAGGGGAGAGACACTGGCACCAGGGCCAGGGGAGAGACGCTGACACCAGGGCCAGGGGAGAAACACTGGCACCAGGGCCAGGGGAGAGACACTGGCATCAGGGCCAGAGGAGAGACACTGGCACCAGGGCAAGGGGAGAGACACTGCCATCAGGGCGAGGGAGAGACACTGGCACCAGGGCCAGGGAGAGACACTGGCACCAGGGCGAGGGAGAGACACTGGCACCAGGGCCAGGGAGAGACACTGGTACCAGGGCCAGGGAGAGACACTGGCACCAGGGCCAGGGAGAGACACTGGCACCAGGGCCAGGGAGAGACACTGGCACCAGGGCCAGGGAGAGACACTGGCACCAGGGCGAGGGACAGACACTGGCACCAGGGCCAGGGAGAGACACTAGCACCAGGGCCAGGGAGAGACACTAGCACCAGGGCCAGGGAGAGACACTAGCACCAGGGCCAGGGAGAGACACTGGCACCAGGGTCAGGGAGAGACACTGGCACCAGGGCCAAGGGTGAGGCACTGTTTTTACTAACAAACTTGTGTCATATCCTTAACTCTGCATGAATTTATAACCACAGGCAGCGTGGAGCTCAGGACACACCTGCAGGCAGCGTGGAGCTCAGGACACACCTGCAGGCAGCGTGGAGCTCAGGACACACCTGCAGGCAGCGTGGAGCTCAGGACACACCTGCAGGCAGCGTAGAGCTCAGGACACACCTGCAGGCAGCGTGGAGCTCAGGACACACCTGCAGGCAGCGTGGAGCTCAGGACACACCTGCAGGCAGCGTGGAGCTCAGGATACACCTACAGGCAGCGTGGAGCTCAGGAAACACCTGCAGGCAGCGTGGAGCTCAGGAAACACCTGCAGGCAGCGTGGAGCTCAGGACACTCCTGCAGGCAGCGTGGAGCTCAGGAAACACCTGCAGGCAGCGTGGAGCTCAGGACACACCTGCAGGCAGCGTGGAGCTCAGGACACACCTGCAGGCAGCGTGGAGCTCAGGACACACCTGCAGGCAGCGTGGAGCTCAGGACACACCTGCAGGCAGCGTGGAGCTCAGGACACACCTGCAGGCAGCGTGGAGCTCAGGACACACCTGCAGGCAGCGTGGAGCTCAGGACACACCTGCAGGCAGCGTGGAGCTCAGGACACACCTGCAGGCAGCGTGGAGCTCAGGACACACCTGCAGGCAGCGTGGAGCTCAGGACACACCTGCAGGCAGCCTCAACTTGGTGAGCCAAATAAAGATTTTTCTCGGGTATAAAGTTTTCAGTTAAATGTTGAAACACCTTGACCTGCACCTCGACCTGCACCTCGACCTGCACCTCGACCTGCACCTCGACCTGCACCTCGACCTGCACCTCGACCTGCACCTCGACCTGCACCTCGACCTGCACCTCGACCTGCACCTCGACCTGCACCTCGACCTGCACCTCGACCTGCACCTCGACCTGCACTTCGACCTGCACCTCGACCTGCACCTCGACCTGCACCTCGACCTGCACCTTGACCTGCACCTCGACCTGCACCTCGACCTGCTCCTCGACCTGCACCTCGACCTGCACCTCTACCTGCACCTCGACTTCCACCTCGACCTGCATCTCGACCTGCACCTCTACCTGCACCTCTACCTGCACCTCGACCTGCACCTCGACCTGCACCTCGACCTGCACCTTGACCTGCACCTCTACCTGCACCTCTACCTGCACTTCGACTTCCACCTCGACCTGCACCTCTACCTGCACCTCGACCTGCACCTCTACCTGCACCTCTACCTGCACTTCGACCTGCACCTTTACCTGCACCTCGACCTGCACTTCTACCTGCACCTCTACCTGCACCTCTACCTGCACCTCGACCTGCACCTCGACCTGCACCTCGACCTGCACCTCGACCTGCACTTCGACCTGCACCTCTACCTGCACCTCGACCTGCACTTCTACCTGCACCTCTACCTCCACCTCTACCTCCACCTCTACCTCCACCTCCACCTCCACCTCTTCCTCTTCCTCCACCTCTACCTCCACCTCCACCTCCACCTCTCCCTCCACCTCCACCTCCACCTCCACCTCTTCCTCTTCCTCCACCTCTACCTCCACCTCTACCTCCACCTCTACCTCGACCTCCACCTCCACCTCCACCTCCATCTCCACCTCCACCTCTCCCTCCACCTCCACCTCCACCTCTTCCTCTTCCTCCACCTCTACCTCCACCTCTACCTCCACCTCTACCTCGACCTCCACCTCCACCTCTACCTCCACCTCCACCTCCACCTCCACCTCCATCTCCACCTCTACCTCAGTTGTAAACGAAAATCTTAGAGCAAGAGAAATATTTCTGGTCAGGTACTTGCAAGAAACTCTCTGGGATATCTAATAGTTATAATTATTACCATAAGTTTTAAATGGGTTGACCGGTAAGCCAGTGGAAGGAGTCGGTCATATGACCAAAAGCTCCAGCTGTGGATACCTAACAACATTTATTCACTCAATCACTCTTAAATTTATTCAACTTTGTTAAAATACCTTTACATTATTGCAGAAAAATTTAGAAACCAAAATCTGTTCAGAATTCACAATGATGAAGGAAAAGGAACGTTCATGTTTTTATAAGAAATAACTAAGAATGAGGTGGAATAATTCCCTTCGTTTACTGACATATAAACTCAGGTTCAATGTCTGGGTACAATTACTTTTCTTAGTTTTACGCTTAAGTAATATTAAACTCATAAACCTGAGTTTCACTGCTGAATATAAACAAGTGAAGCGGCAGTGAAGGTTTAAACTGAGGGAGAATAAATAACGCCAGTGAGAGAATGATCAACGTTCACAACGTTCACAACGTTCACAACGTTCACAACGTTCACAACGTTCACAACGTTAACACCAACCTTCTACTGACATACAAATGAACGTAGAGTTCAAAATGTTCCTGCATTAACGTCCTGGTTCTACAGAAATAAACCTCGAGTTTAGAGAGTGTTTAGGTTCTATATCCTACTGCTACATATTTACACATTCAGTTTAGAATTTTCCCGGATATAGCATCGTAATGCTACACAAAATTACCTGTTCTTCAACAGAAATCGATTTTTATTTTGCATTTAATCTTCTGAGTAATAACGTCATATGATAGCTAAAACGCCCACCGGAGATTGGGAAATATTTTACAGAGTTGTGGCTGTTGTTGTTCACTTGTTAATACAAATATATATTGTGGAAAACGTATATCACAAGAATGAACAGGAAAATATGTGCAGGTCTTTGATATAGACTTGTGCAGGGTACTGGTACTCGAGCCTCCAGGTATGTTGGTTGCTGTTAGATATACCCACGCCAGCCCTGACTGGAGCCTCCAGGTATGTTGGTTGCTGTTAGATATACCCACGCCAGCCCTGACTGGAGCCTCCAGGTATGTTGGTTGCTGTTAGATATACCCACGCCAGCCCTGACTGGAGCCTCCAGGTATGTTGGTTGTTGTTAGATATACCCACGCCAGCCCTGACTGGAGCCTCCAGGCGTGTTGGTTACTGTTAGATATACTCACGCCAGCCCTGACTGGAGCCTCCAGGTATGTTGATTGTTGTTAGATATACCCACGCCAGCCCTGACTGGAGCCTCCAGGTATGTTGGTTGTTGTTAGATATACCCACGCCAGCCCTGACTGGAGCCTCCAGGTATGTTGATTGTTGTTAGATATACCCACGCCAGCCCTGACTGGAGCCTCCAGGTATGTTGGTTGTTGTTAGATATACCCACGCCAGCCCTGACTGGAGCCTCCAGGTATGTTGATTGTTGTTAGATATACCCACGCCAGCCCTGACTGGAGCCTCCAGGTATGTTGGTTGTTGTTAGATATACCCACGCCAGCCCTGACTGGAGCCTCCAGGCGTGTTGGTTGTTGTTAGATATACCCACGCCAGCCCTGACTGGAGCCTCCAGGTATGTTGGTTGTTGTTAGATATACCCACGCCAGCCCTGACTGGAGCCTCCAGGCGTGTTGGTTACTGTTAGATATACCCACGCCAGCCCTGACTGGAACCTCCAGGCGTGTTGGTTGTTGTTAGATATACCCACGCCAGCCCTGACTGGAGCCTCCAGGCATGTTGGTTGTTGTTAGATATACCCACGCCAGCCCTGACTGGAACCTCCAGGCGTGTTGGTTGTTGTTAGATATACCCACGCCAGCCCTGACTGGAACCTCCAGGCGTGTTGGTTGTTGTTAGATATACCCACGCCAGTCCTGACTGGAGCCTCCAGGCGTGTTGGTTGTTGTTAGATATACCCACGCCAGCCCTGACTGGAACCTCCAGGCGTGTTGGTTGTTGTTAGATATACCCACGCCAGCCCTGACTGGAACCTCCAGGCGTGTTGGTTGTTGTTAGATATACCCACGCCAGTCCTGACTGGAGCCTCCAGGCGTGTTGGTTGTTGTTAGATATACCCACGCCAGCCCTGACTGGAACCTCCAGGCGTGTTGGTTGTTGTTAGATATACCCACGCCAGCCCTGACTGGAACCTCCAGGCGTGTTGGTTGTTGTTAGATATACCCACGCCAGCCCTGACTGGAGCCTCCAGGCGTGTTGGTTGTTAGATATACCCACGCCAGCCCTGACTGGAACCTCCAGGCGTGTTGGTTGTTGTTAGATATACCCACGCCAGCCCTGACTGGAGCCTCCAGGCATGTTGGTTGTTGTTAGATATACCTACGCCAGCCCTGACTGGAACCTCCAGGCGTGTTGGTTGTTGTTAGATATACCCACGCCAACCCTGACTGGAACCTCCAGGCGTGTTGGTTGCTGTTAGATATACCCACGCCAGCCCTGACTGGAGCCTCCAGGCGTGTTGGTTGTTGTTAGATATACCCACGCCAGCCCTGACTGGAGCCTCCAGGTATGTTGGTTGTTGTTAGATATACCCACGCCATTCCTAACTGGAGCCTCCAGGTATGTTGGTTGTTGTTAGATATACCCACGCCAACCCTGACTGGAGCCTCCAGGCGTGTTGGTTGCTGTTAAATATACCCACGCCAGCCCTGACTGGATTCTCCAGGCGTGTTGGTTGTTGTTAGATATACCCACGCCAGCCCTGACTGGAGCCTCCAGGCGTGTTGGTTGCTGTTAGATATACCCACGCCAGCCCTGACTGGAGCCTCCAGGCGTGTTGGTTGTTGTTAGATATACCCACGCCAGCCCTGACTGGAGCCTCCAGGTATGTTGGTTGTTGTTAGATATACCCACGCCATTCCTGACTGGAGCCTCCAGGTATGTTGGTTGTTGTTAGATATACCCACGCCAACCCTGACTGGAGCCTCCAGGCGTGTTGGTTGCTGTTAAATATACCCACGCCAGCCCTGACTGGATTCTCCAGGCGTGTTGGTTGTTGTTAGATATACCCACGCCAGCCCTGACTGGAACCTCCAGGCGTGTTGGTTGCTGTTAAATATACCCACGCCAGCCCTGACTGGAGCCTCCAGGTGTGTTGGTTGTTGTTAGATATACCCACGCCAGCCCTGACTGGAGCCTCCAGGCGTGTTGGTTGTTGTTAGATATACCCACGCCAGCCCTGACTGGAACCTCCAGGCGTGTTGGTTGTTGTTAGATATACCCACGCCAGCCCTGACTGGAGCCTCCAGGCGTGTTGGTTGTTGTTAGATATACCCACGCCAGCCCTGACTGGAACCTCCAGGCGTGTTGGTTGTTGTTAGATATACCCACGCCAGCCCTGACTGGAACCTCCAGGCGTGTTGGTTGTTGTTAGATATACCCACGCCAGCCCTGACTGGAACCTCCAGGCGTGTTGGTTGTTGTTAGATATACCCACGCCAGCCCTGACTGGAGCCTCCAGGCGTGTTGGTTGTTAGATATACCCACGCCAGCCCTGACTGGAGCCTCCAGGAGTGTTGGTTGTTAGATATACCCACGCCAGCCCTGACTGGAACCTCCAGGCGTGTTGGTTGTTAGATATACCCACGCCAGCCCTGACTGGAGCCTCCAGGCGTGTTGGTTGTTAGATATACCCACGCCAGCCCTGACTGGAGCCTCTAGGCGTGTTGGTTGTTAGATATACCCACGCCAGCCCTGACTGGAGCCTCCAGGCGTGTTGGTTGTTAGATATACCCACGCCAGCCCTGACTGGAGCCTCCAGGCGTGTTGGTTGTTAGATATACCCACGCCAGCCCTGACTGGAGCCTCCAGGCGTGTTGGTTGTTAGATATACCCACGCCAGCCCTGACTGGAGCCTCCAGGCGTGTTGGTTGTTAGATATACCCACGCCACAACCACGGTGCTCTCCACACCAGCTCCAAGGTTGAGGGATTAATTACCTCATCTTTTGTATTTTATGTCTTAGACTCTGTACTGATAAAGTCACTAGTGGGCGAAACGTCTACAATAAAGATAACCAGATGTTGCACATGTGTCTTAACGAATGAACACATTTTCTGAAAATTAATATCTATCAGTGGACAGAACTTCCTTGCTTAGAGAACACCATGATGATTGGCTGCTTAGTTAATGCAGTTTGAAGCCTATCTACTACACCGAAATCATTGAGGTTGCAACACAACTTTTTTTTGTACCAATAAGGAATAAAGTCAATTTTCAGCAATATACGCTGACAGACATACACTTGTCGCAGTATATATTCTGTACTTGATGTTTCC
>NC_091338.1:11575063-11587563 GCF_038502225.1 Cherax quadricarinatus
CTTCAGAAGCAGCAGGTAAGTGGTGAGGGACTCACTCACTGCTGTTGTGGCAGTGTTCACCAGTGGTGACTTCAGAAGCAGGTAAGTGGTGAGGGACTAACTCTCTGCTGCTGTGGCAGTGTTCACCAGTGGTGACTTCAGAAGCAGGTAAGTGGTGAGGGACTCACTCACTGCTGTTGTGGCAGTGTTCACCAGTGGTGACTTCAGAAGCAGGTAAGTGGTGAGGGACTCACTCACTGCTGTTGTGGCAGTGTTCACCAGTGGTGACTTCAGAAGCAGGTAAGTGGTGAGGGACTCACTCACTGCTGCTGTGGCAGTGTTCACCAGTGGTGACTTCAGAAGCAGGTAAGTGGTGAGGGACTCACTGCTGTTGTGGCAGTGTTCACCAGTGGTGACTTCAGAAGCAGGTAAGTGGTGAGGGACTAACTCACTGCTGCTGTGGCAGTGTTCACCAGTGGTGACTTCAGAAGCGGGTAAGTGGTGAGGGACTCACTCACTGCTGCTGTGGCAGTGTTCACCAATGGTGACTTCAGGAGCAGGTAAGTGGTGAGGGACTCACTCACTGCTGTTGTGGCAGTGTTCACCAGTGGTGACTTCAGGAGCAGGTGAGTCAGTGGGGTTACCTACTAATATACTGCATCTCTCTGGCACCAACCATGTAAAGAACACAGATTCATCTCGAATAACCACAACGCGGATTAAACACTGATTGTCACTTGTTAGACGATGACTTGTATCACAAGGCTAATGTTATTTGTGAACGATAACTGCTGTTAATGAACGATAACTGCTGTTTGTGAACGATAACTAACTACTTTTAGTGTAGGATATCTGCTGTTTGTGAGGGACAGCTGCTGTTAGTGTAGAATAACTGTTGTTTGTGTGAGATAACTGCTGTTAGTATAGGACGACTACTGTTTGTGAACGATAACTGTTGTTAGTTGAGGATAACCGCCGTTTGTATGGTATAACTGTTGATGTGAGGGATAACTGCTGTTTATGTGAGATAACTGTTTATGTACCAGGGTTATACCTCACGATTCGGTCCCTGACCAGGCCTTCTGATTGATGACTTGATCAACCAGGCAGTTGATGCTAGCTACATGTAATCCAACACAGGCACCACAGCCAGGCTGGTCAGGAACTAACTTGAAGAGCTTACCAAGTTCCCTCTTTAGGAGAGCTAGAGGTTTGTTGGTGATTCTTACATAAGTTGGAAGGTTGTTGAGGAGTCTTGGTCATCTTACACTTACTAAGTATCCCTTAAGGTTCCTCTTTAAGTAGTTGCCAGATTTTTTTTTCTCTGTTTTTTCTTCATCTTTTCATTTTCCTCTCGCTCATTACTCAAGAACGCTTAATCTGACAGGCTTCAAATTTTTAATGCTTTGGTATTGTAAGTAGGATCAGACTCATAGAAGAAGTAGCGTGTAGGAATGCACTGTGATCAAACTTGTTAAACACATTCCCAACATTCTGGAATGTCTCATATGACTTCCAAAACTCTCAGTGGCGAAGCTTCGAACATTCACAAAAAGTTGACTCTTAATTCGACGACGATCTGCCTATTTTATGTGTAGAATACTGTTAAATTTTTATTCTCGTTAAATCACATGAAATAAATTTCAGTTAACTTCTAGTAAACGACTTGGCGCTCTAAACACTCGCGTATCTTAATAGCAAGTATTTTTGTAATGAATTTGGTGATAAAGGTACAACAGAAAAAGTAGGTACATGGATGTATAACTTCCTAACAAATACAACACAAAGAGTAATAGTAAACAGAGTAAAGTCAGAGGCGGCGACAGTGAAAATCTCTGTTCCACAAGGTACAATACTCATTTTCCTGACGATACTAGAACTGGCATGACAGTGTCGTCCATCGAGGACGCTGCATGTCTCCAGGCAGATATAAACCAAGTCTTTAAATGGGCGTCAGAAAACAATATGAAGTTCAGTGAAGACAAATTTCAGTTACTCCGATATGGATAATTCGATGAAATAAAAACTGTATCGAAGTATATAACAAATTCCAACCACACAATAGAGCGAAAAACTAGTGTGAAGGACCTGGGAGTGATAATGTCAGAGTATCTCACTTTCAAAGATTACAATAATGTCTCGACCACATCTGTTAGGGAAATGATATGATGGATAATAGGAATCTTCAAAACAGGGATGCCAAGCCCATGATAACTCTCTTCAAATTGTTTGCTCTTTCTAGGCTGGAATATTGCTGTACACTAACTGCCCCGCTCGAGGCAGGCGAAATTGCAAACCTGGAGAATATACAGAGAACTTTCACTGCACGTATAGGTCTGATAAAACACGTAAATTACTGGGAACGGTTGAAATTCCTTAATTTTTACTCGCTGGAACGCAGGTGAGAATGATACATTATAATATGCACTTGGAAAATACTAGAGGGAGTAGTACCAAATCTACACACCGAAGTCACTCCCTACGAAAGCAAAAGACTCGGCAGGCAGTGCAACATCCCCCCAATGAAAAGCAGGGGCGCCACGAATACATTGAGAGACAGCATCATAAGTGTCAGAGACCCAAGACTGTTCAACTGCCTCCCAGCATAGATAAGGGGGATTACCAATAGACCCCTTGCGGTCTTCAAGAGGCAGCTGGACAGACATCTAAAGTCAGTACCTTACCAGCCAGGCTGTGGTTCGTACGTGGGTCTGCGTGCGGCCAACAGTAACAGCCTGGATGATCAGGCCCTGATCCACAACGAGATCTGGTCATGGACAGGGCCGCGGGGACACTGATCCTCGGGATGCCCTCCAGGTAGACTCCAGGATAACAAGAGCATATTTCTTCAGTTTAGCTTAACAGTTGGCATTACTTAATGGATGATCTGAATTACATTTGGACTGTGTAAGTAGTAATTTGCCATTTTTATTGTAGGAATTATGATGTTAAATTGTATATGATAATTTGTGAATGCCTCTTCTGATTCACTTCAGATTTTCATCACTAATATTTAACTACACTATCAACTTATACCGCACTCTGCACTATTCCACTCGCATACATTGAGGTACCGGGGACTGGGGTTATGCTATACGGGGATATCTTCCCCGGGTAGAGCAGCCTCCGAAATACATTGAGTTGAGTTATCTCTTAGTGTAATCATTGCACTCGTCCTTTCCATCGGAGTAATTTCGGTATGCAGATTTAGGACCAACCGCTCCATAATTTTCTAGGTGTAAATTACGTATTTTTCCAGCGTGCGTTCCTAGGAGTGCAGTTCCAGCGTTCTGGATAATTTAAGTGCTTGACTGAGTTTACACTGGAAGTGAAGGTTCTTTGTACCGTCTCCAGATCCGCGATTTCGCCTGCCTTGAAAGGGGCTGTTAGAGTACAGTAATATTTCAGTACAGAGAGAACATGTAACTTAACTGTATCATCATTAGCATAGTATCTCTTGTTTTGAAGGCTTTAATTCTAGTCTTTCAATGTTTTTGTTTGTGACTGTAACAGCGTTGTTATCCGTGGATGTAAGGTCATCTGATATCATCACTCCTAAATCCTTTATGTTCTTCTTCAACTATAATGAGTCATTTGATCTTGTCTTATGCTCCTCCATCTTTTAATTCTACAATTTTTCCTCAGCAGGGAGATATTTACAGTGTCCTCAGTAGATGTTACTTTTGCATATCCTGGTAACCAAAAATAACCCTCACACAGGAGCTTACGACGATGTTTCGCTCATACTTGAACCATTGGTTCCAGTGTTGTTCCAGTCACTGTATTGTGCCTTTTTGCTCTTTATATTCTAGTATCGTCTGCCAATTGAGACAGTGCTATCTATGACATGTCTCTGTCAGTGTCGGATAAGAGCGAGACACAGAGCCTGGTCACTACTCTGACTTAAACATGTCTCTGTCAGTGTCGGATAAGAGCGAGACACAGAGCCTGGTCACTACTCTGACTTAAACATGTCTCTGTCAGTGTCGGATAAGAGCGAGACACAGAGCCTGGTCACTACTCTGACTTAAACATGTCTCTGTCAGTGTCGGATAAGAGCGAGACACAGAGCCTGGTCACTACTCTGACTTAAACATGTCTCTGTCAGTGTCGGATAAGAGCGAGACACAGAGCCTGGTCACTACTCTGACTTAAACATGTCTCTGTCAGTGTCGGATAAGAGCGAGACACAGAGCCTGGTCACTACTCTGACTTAAACATGTCTCTGTCAGTGTCGGATAAGAGCGAGACACAGAGCCTGGTCACTACTCTGACTTAAACATGTCTCTGTCAGTGTCGGATAAGAGCGAGACACAGAGCCTGGTCAGTACTCTGACTTAAACATGTCTCTGTCAGTGTCGGATAAGAGCGAGACACAGAGCCTGGTCACTACTCTGACTTAAACATGTCTCTGTCAGTGTTGGATAAGAGCGAGACACAGAGCCTGGTCACTACTCTGACTTAAACATGTCTCTGTCAGTGTTGGATAAGAGCGAGACACAGAGCCTGGTCACTACTCTGACTTAAACATGTCTCTGTCAGTGTTGGATAAGAGCGAGACACAGAGCCTGGTCACTACTCTGACTTAAACATGTCTCTGTCAGTGTTGGATAAGAGCGAGACACAGAGCCTGGTCACTACTCTGACTTAAACATGTCTCTGTCAGTGTTGGATAAGAGCGAGACACAGAGCCTGGTCACTACTCTGACTTAAACATGTCTCTGTCAGTGTTGGATAAGAGCGAGACACAGAGCCTGGTCACTACTCTGACTTAAACATGTCTCTGTCAGTGTTGGATAAGAGCGAGACACAGAGCCTGGTCACTACTCTGACTTAAACATGTCTCTGTCAGTGTTGGATAAGAGCGAGACACAGAGCCTGGTCACTACTCTGACTTAAACAAAACACAGTTTTCTCTACTATAATAACCTCTGCTGCTATTTTCTTCAGTGTTACTTTTTTGCCTCTGATTTGCTGGAAAATTAAGAATTCCTGTGGCCATTGTATCAGTTTGTTTTTGTTTTCTACTTATCGAAGGATTTTGCAAAGTCTTCGTATACCACATTTGCATAATGTTTGCCTTGCACTTTATTGAATATAACTGTATCCATTGATAATTTTATCCAGTGATAAATGTATCCAGTGATAACTGCCTTCAATGATAACTGCCTTCAATGATAACTGCATCCAATGATAACTGCATCTAACGATAACTGCCTTCAATGATAACTGCATCCAATGATAACTGCATCTAACGATAACTGCCTTCAATGATAACTGCATCCAATGATAACTGCATCTAACGATAACTGCCTTCAATGGTAACTGCCTCCAATGATAACTACCTTCAATGATAACTGCATCCAATGATAACTGCCTTCAATGATAACTGCATCCAATGATAACTGCATCTAACGATAACTGCCTTCAATGATAACTGCCTTCAATGATAACTGCATCCAATGATAACAGCCTTCAATGATAACTGCATCCAATGATAACTGCCTTCAATGATAACTGCCTTCAATGATAACTGCCTTCAATGATAACTGCCTTCAATGATAACTGCATCCAATGATAACTGCATCCAATGATAACTGCCTTCAATGATAACTGCATCCAATGATAACTGCCTTCAATGATAACTGCATCCAATGATAACTGCCTTCAATGATAACTGCCTTCAATGATAACTGCATCCAATGATAACTGCCTTCAATGATAACTGCATCCAATGATAACTGCCTTCAATGATAACTGCCTTCAATGATAACTGCATCCAATGATAACTGCCTTCAATGATAACTGCCTTCAATGATAACTGCCTTCAATGATAACTGCATCCAATGATAACTGCCTTCAATGATAACTGCATCTAATGATAACTGCCTTCAATGATAACTGCCTTCAATGATAACTGCATCCAATGATAACTGCCTTCAATGATAACTGCCTTCAATGATAACTGCCTTCAATGATAACTGCCTTCAATGATAACTGCCTTCAATGATAACTGCATCTAATGATAACTGCCTTCAATGATAACTGCCTTCAATGATAACTGCCTTCAATGATAACTGCCTTCAATGATAACTGCATCCAATGATAACTGCCTTCAATGATAACTGCATCTAATGATAACTGCCTTCAATGATAACTGCCTTCAATGATAACTGCATCCAATGATAACTGCCTTCAATGATAACTGCATCTAATGATAACTGCCTTCAATGATAACTGCCTTCAATGATAACTGCATCCAATGATAACTGCATCCAGTGATAACTGCCTTCAATGATAACTGCCTTCAATGATAACTGCCTTCAATGATAACTGCATCCAATGATAACTGCATCCAGTGATAACTGCCTTCAATGATAACTGCATCCAATGATAACTGCCTTCAATGATAACTGCATCCAATGATAACTGCATCCAATGATAACTGCATCTAACGATAACTGCCTTCAATGATAACTGCCTTCAATGATAACTGCATCCAATGATAACTGCCTTCAATGATAACTGCATCCAATGATAACTGCATCCAGTGATAACTGCCTTCAATGATAACTGCATCCAATGATAACTGCCTTCAATGATAACTGCATCCAATGATAACTGCCTTCAATGATAACTGCATCCAATGATAACTGCATCCAATGATAACTGCCTTCAATGATAACTGCCTTCAATGATAACTGCCTTCAATGATAACTGCATCCAATGATAACTGCCTTCAATGATAACTGCATCCAATGATAACTGCCTTCAATGATAACTGCATCCAATGATAACTGCCTTCAATGATAACTGCATCCAATGATAACTGCCTTCAATGATAACTGCATCCAATGATAACTGCATCCAATGATAACTGCCTTCAATGATAACTGCATCCAATGATAACTGCATCCAATGATAACTGCCTTCAATGATAACTGCCTTCAATGATAACTGCATCCAGTGATAACTGCCTTCAATGATAACTGCATCCAATGATAACTGCCTTCAATGATAACTGCATCCAATGATAACTGCCTTCAATGATAACTGCATCCAATGATAACTGCCTTCAATGATAACTGCATCCAATGATAACTGCATCCAATGATAACTGCATCCAATGATAACTGCCTTCAATGATAACTGCCTTCAATGATAACTGCCTTCAATGATAACTGCCTTCAATGATAACTGCATCCAATGATAACTGCCTTCAATGATAACTGCCTTCAATGATAACTGCCTTCAATGATAACTGCCTTCAGTGATAACTGCCTTCAATGATAACTGCCTTCAATGATAACTGCCTTCAATGATAACTGCCTTCATTGATAACTGCCTTCAATGATAACTGCCTTCAATGATAACTGCCTTCAATGATAACTGCATCCAATGATAACTGCCTTCAATGATAACTGCCTTCAATGATAACTGCCTTCAATGATAACTGCCTTCAATGATAACTGCCTTCAATGATAACTGCATCCAATGATAACTGTATCTAGTGATAACTGCTGTTTGAGCAGAATGACTGCTGCTTATGTACGACAACTGTTTTCGTAGGATGACTCTGTTTGTGTAGGATACTCTGTGTAGAATGACTCGGTTTGTGTAGGATGACTCTGTTTGTGTAGGATGACTGTTTGTGTAGAATGACTCTGTGTAGGATGACTCTGTTTGTGTAGGATGACTCTGTTTGTGTAGGATACTCTGTTTGTGTAGAATGACTCTGTTTGTGTAGGATGACTGTTTGTGTAGGATGACTGTTTGTGTAGAATGACTCTGTTTGTGTAGGATGACTCTGTTTGTGTAGGATGACTCTGTGTAGAATGACTCTGTGTAGGATGACTCTGTTTGTGTAGGATGACTGTTTGTGTAGGATGACTCTGTGTAGGATGACTGTGTAGGATGACTCTGTTTGTGTAGGATGACTCTGTGTAGGATGACTCTGTGTAGGATGACTCTGTTTGTGTAGGATGACACTGTTTGTGTAGGATGACTCTGTGTAGGATGACTCTGTTTGTGTAGGATGACTCTTGTGTACAACGCCTGCTGCTTGTGTACAACACCTGCTGCTTGTGTACAACACCTGCTGCTTGTGTACAACACCTGCTGCTTGCGTACAACACCTGCTGCTTGTGTACAACACCTGCTGCTTGTGTACAACACCTGCTGCTTGTGTACAACACCTGCTGCTTGTGTACAACACCTGCTGCTTGTGTACAACACCTGCTGCTTGTGTACAACACCTGCTGCTTGTGTACAACACCTGCTGCTTGTGTACAACACCTGCTGCTTGTGTACAACACCTGCTGCTTGTGTACAACACCTGCTGCTTGTGTACAACACCTGCTGCTTGTGTACAACACCTGCTGCTTGTGTACAATACCTGCTGTTTGTGTACAACACCTGCTGCTTGTGTACAATACCTGCTGTTTGTGTACAACACCTGCTGCTTGTGTACAACACCTGCTGCTTGTGTACAACACCTGCTGTTTGTGTACAACACCTGCTGTTTGTGTACAACACCTGCTGCTTGTGTACAACACCTGCTGTTTGTGTACAACACCTGCTGCTTGTGTACAACACCTGCTGCTTGTGTACAACACCTGCTGCTTGTGTACAACACCTGCTGCTTGTGTACAACACCTGCTGTTTGTGTACAACACCTGCTGCTTGTGTACAACACCTGCTGTTTGTGTACAACACCTGCTGCTTGTGCACAACACCTGCTGCTTGTGTACAACACCTGCTGCTTGTGTACAACACCTGCTGCTTGTGTACAACACCTGCTGCTTGTGTACAACACCTGCTGCTTGTGTACAACACCTGCTGCTTGTGTACAACACCTGCTGCTTGTGTACAACACCTGCTGCTTGTGTACAACACCTGCTGCTTGTGTACAACACCTGCTGCTTGTGTACAACACCTGCTGCTTGTGTACAACACCTGCTGCTTGTGTACAACACCTGCTGCTTGTGTACAACACCTGCTGCTTGTGTACAACACCTGCTGCTTGTGTACAATACCTGCTGTTTGTGTACAACACCTGCTGCTTGTGTACAATACCTGCTGTTTGTGTACAACACCTGCTGCTTGTGTACAACACCTGCTGCTTGTGTACAACACCTGCTGCTTGTGTACAACACCTGCTGCTTGTGTACAACACCTGCTGCTTGTAAGCAGAGAGCTTTACCTCAGTGTTACCAAGACAAGGAAAACCTTACGAAAGTAAGATATATTCCTAACATCAGCTGAAGAAAAAACAAATTGACAAGGCAGAGACGAGTGTGTGTGTGTGTGTGTGTGAGTGTGTGTGTGTGTGTGTGTGTGTGTGTGTGTGTGTATGTGTACTCACCTAGTTGTACTCACCTAGTTGAGGTTGCGGGGGTCGAGTCCGAGCTCCTGGCCCCGCCTCTTCACTGGTCGCTACTAGGTCACTCACCCTGAACCGTGAGCTTTATCATACCTCTGCTTAAAGCTATGTATGGATCCTGCCTCCACTACATCGCTTCCCAAACTATTCCACTTACTGACTACTCTGTGGCTGAAGAAATACTTCCTAACATCCCTGTGATTCATCTGTGTCTTCAGCTTCCAACTGTGTCCCCTTGTTACTGTGTCCAATCTCTGGAACATCCTGTCTTTGTCCACCTTGTCAATTCCTCTCAGTATTTTGTATGTCGTTATCATGTCCCCCCTATCTCTCCTGTCCTCCAGTGTCGTCAGGTTGATTTCCCTTAACCTCTCCTCGTAGGACATACCTCTTAGCTCTGGGACTAATCTTGTTGCAAACCTTTGCACTTTCTCTAGTTTCTTTACATGCTTGGCTAGGTGTGGGTTCCAAACTGGTGTCGCATACTCCAATATGGGCCTAACGTACACGGTGTACAGGGTCCTGAACGATTCCTTATTAAGATGTCGGAATGCTGTTCTGAGGTGTGCTAGGCGCCCATGTGCTGCAGCAGTTATTTGGTTGATGTGCGCTTCAGATGTGCCTGTTGTTATACTCACCCCAAGATCTTTTTCCTTGAGTGAGATTTGTAGTCTCTGGCCCCCTAGACTGTACTCCGTCTGCGGTCTTTTTTGCCCTTCCCCAATCTTCATGACTTTGCACTTGGTGGGATTGAACTCCAGGAGCCAATTGCTGGACCAGGTCTGCAGCCTGTCCAGATCCCTTTGTTGTTCTGCCTGGTCTTCGATCGAGTGAATTCTTCTCATCAACTTCACGTCATCTGCAAACAGGGACACTTCAGAGTCTATTCCTTCCGTCATGTCGTTCACAAATACCAGAAACAGCACTGGTCCTAGGACTGACCCCTGTGGGACCCCGCTGGTCACAGGTGCCCACTCTGACTCCTCGCCACGTACCATGACTCGCTACTGTCTTCCTGACAAGTATTCCCTGATCCATTGTAGTGCCTTCCCTGTTATCCCTGCTTGGTCCTCCAGTTTTTGCACCAATCTCTTGTGTGGAACTGTGTCAAACGCCTTCTTGCAGTCCAAGAATATGCAATCCACCCACCCCTCTCTCTCTTGTCTTACTGCTGTCACCATGTCATAGAACTCCAGTAGGTTTGTGACACAGGATTTCCCGTCTCTGAAACCATGTTGTCTGCTGGTGATGAGATCATTCCTTTCTAGGTGTTCCACCACTCTTCTCCTGTGTGTGTGTGTGTGTGTGTGTGTGTGTGTGTGTGTGTGTGTGTGTGTGTGTGTGTGTGTGTGTGTGTGTGTGTGTGTGTGTGTGTGTGTGTGTGTGTATGTGTGTGTATGTGTGTGTGTATGTGTGTGTGTGTGTGTGTGTGTGTGTGTGTGTGTGTGTGTGTGTGTGTGTGTGTATGTGTGTGTATGTGTGTGTGTATGTGTGTGTGTGTGTATGTGTGTGTGTATGTGTGTGTGTGTGTGTGTGTATGTGTGTGTGTGTGTGTGTGTGTGTGTGTGTGTGTGTGTGTGTGTGTGTGTGTGTGTGTGTGTGTGTGTGTGTGTGTGTGTGTGTGTGTGTGTATGTGTGTATGTGTGTGTGTGTGTGTGTGTGTGTGTGTGTGTATGAGTGTGTGTGTGTGTGTGTATGTAAGTAACGATGGCTAGGTCTGGTTTAAGCGCCCCAGACATGACTTGTCGACCTCCCCTCATATATCACCCTGCCTTACTAATTTTCCATAATCCCGCGGCGGACTTACTCTATTAAAATAGCCAAATGAGATGCCAGCACTCTCGTCCAACACTAATTTATATATCCCACACTTTATTTTTTTCTGAACGCTAAAGAGAACATTTTGAGAGACACTTTATGTGTATTACTAGATTTGAGATGTATCAAATATTTTTTTTATTATTTTCACAGCATTATAATATACACAAGTTAATATAACGTTTTAGAAAAACATATAGAATGATATTTTAGTATTTGTGTTATTGCATCGATTATGATGTCTTCATATTTATGTTAATGGATTAGTAACCAGGTGTGTGTTAAGTGTCACACAACCATGAATTAGTAACCAGGTGTGTGTTAAGTGTCACACAACCATGAATTAGTAACCAGGTGTGTGTTAAGTGTTACACAACCATGAATTAGTAACCAGGTGTGTGTTAAGTGTCACACAACCATGAATTAGTAACCAGGTGTGTGTTAAGTATCACACAGCCATGAATTAGTAACCAGGTGTGTGTTAAGTGTTACACAACCATGAATTAGTAACCAGGTGTGTGTTAAGTGTCACACAGCCATGAATTAGTAACCAGGTGTGTGTTAAGTGTTACACAACCATGAATTAGTAACCAGGTGTGTGTTATGTGTCACACAACCATAAATTAGTAACCAGGTGTGTGTTAAGTGTTACACAACCATGAATTAGTAACCAGGTGTGTGTTAAGTGTTACACAACCATGAATTAGTAACCAGGTGTGTGTTAAGTGTCACACAACCATGAATTAGTAACCAGGTGTGTGTTAAGTGTCACACAGCCATGAATTAGTAACCAGGTGTGTGTTAAGTGTTACACAACCATGAATTAGTAACCAGGTGTGAGTTAAGTGTCACACAGCCATGAATTAGTAACCAGGAGTGTGTTAAGTGTTACACAACCATGAATTAGTAACCAGGTGTGTGTTATGTGTCACACAACCATAAATTAGTAACCAGGTGTGTGTTAAGTGTTACACAACCATGAATTAGTAACCAGGTGTGTGTTAAGTGTTACACAACCATGAATTAGTAACCAGGTGTGTGTTAAGTGTCACACAACCATGAATTAGTAACCAGGTGTGTGTTATGTGTCACACAACCATAAATTAGTAACCAGGTGTATGTTAAGTGTTACACAACCATGAATTAGTAACCAGGTGTGTGTTAAGTGTCACACAACCATGAATTAGTAACCAGGTGTGTGTTATGTGTCACACAACCATGAATTAGTAACCAGGTGTGTGTTAAGTGTTACACAACCATGAATTAGTAACCAGGTGTGTGTTATGTGTCACACAACCATGAATTAGTAACCAGGTGTGTG
>NC_091338.1:11592563-11600063 GCF_038502225.1 Cherax quadricarinatus
TCACCGGAAGGGGCACTCTGCCAACAACTGCCTGCGAGATACCAGGTGTAACTACTGCTACAAGAAAGGACATAAGGAGGACCAGTGTCGGAAGAAAAAGGAACTTGACAGACAGGGCCACCTGTTTAGAGACCTGTTCTCAGAACAAACCAGCAGGATCTCTGAATTGGTAAACACTCTCACACGTCACCCACTTAGCTACTCCTATCCCAGCCCATCAGGTGGGATTGGGCCTTATACAAGACCACAGACCTACATCCCTGCAGCTGCCTCAGTACCCCCCTACCTCTCAAGGGCAGGCACCTTACATTCCCTACACACCCACCACCTCAAGCTGACCACTTCATCATGAGGAGCCAGTCTATCAGCATCCTGTCGGCCAACATTAGAGGTTTCATTACTAATGTTGAGAGCTCACATAGCTTTGTGAACACTGACGTCCCGACATGATAGCTGTTGTTGAAACATTTTTGGATGACAGGACTCAGAAAATTTTGCAAGAATTGCTGGCTACACCTCATGGATGAGAAGAGACAGGCAAGGGCAAGGAGGTGGTGTTGTTGTGTGCTTCTCTAAAAGTGTTCATGCCCAGCACATAGATGTTGCCACCCCTACACATCTTGAAATGATGTTCTTCAAGCTCTGTATAAACACTAGTACCTCTGTACTAGCATGTGCAATGTACAGACCTCAGTGGCAACATGCAGACCCTATCAACTTCCTAATGGAAAATATTGACTCCCTTCTGCTACAACACAACTGTCAACATATTATAATTGTTGGTGACCTCAACCAGCACCTTATACAGAGGGACTTTGATGACCTTCTTGCAGTGTTTGACATGAGAAACTTTGTTGATTTCCTACTCATATCTCTGGCTCCTCCCTTGACCCAGTAGTGAGTGATCTGGCAGAAGGCATAGTCACTTGTCAACCCTCGGCTACGTTGGATCGTCTGACCACAAGGCTGTTTTTACCACACTTAAGATCCCAACAGAACGAGGTGAGGAGTCCACACGCACAACCTGGCTATGGGAAAGAGGTAATTGGCCAGCCCTTGCTCTGAGCTCGCCACCACCGACTGGAATGCTCTTCTCCAGGGGATGTTGACAACCAAGTGAAAGCCTTCACTGACACATCCTTAATCTGCAACAAGAACACAGTCCTCACCGGCAATATGTGACAAAGCCTACAGATCAGCCTTGGTTTGGCTTTCGTTGTAGAGAGGCTGCTACTGCTAAGTACAAAGCATGGCGAAGGTATAAGAGACATCCTACCACCTATAACAGGAACTTGCACATGCAAGTCCTGTAGGCATATGGGTGATGTTCAAAAGTGGGCCATTACTAAATGGGAGGTGGACACTAAAAGAAAGTTAGCATCAGGTAGGGTAGGCTCCAAAACCTGGTGGTCCCTGGTCAAGGACAGACAAGGTTATCTGCCTGATGAACTTATTCCACCTCTAAATCGACAGGATGGGGACCACCTCTACTAGTAGTCAAGAGAAGGCGGACCTCTTTGCTGAACACTTTGCTACCAAAATGCAAGTTCCTGATCCAGCAAGGGACCCTCCTTGGCTAGCTGCAAGAACTGTGTCAAAACTGTCAGTGGTGACAATAAGGCAGGAGGAGGTGCATTTCCTTCTTAAATCACTTGACCAAGAAAAGGCTGTGGGCCCAGACAATTGAGCCCAAGATTGCTGAGAAGATGTGCAGACCAGCTAGCAGCACCTCTAACTCGCATCTTTCAGCACTGCCTAGTACAGTGTAAATGGCCCTCCTATGGAAAGAGGCAAATGTAGTCCCTGTTCACAAAAAAGAAGAGCAGAGCAGAAATCAGCAACTACAGACCAGTGTCACCCTCCGTCAATCACTGGTAAGATCCTTGGAGACAATAATCTCAAGACAAATGACAGATTTTTTTGACTACCACTCACTACTTTGTGATCGTCAATATGGCTTCAGGAAAGGTTACTCTGCTGCTGATCTGTTGTTAAACCTCCACTAAGTGGCACCAGTCACTGGATGAATCCAAAGTCAGCTGTGTGGTAGCACTGGACATTGCTGGCGCTGACCGGGTGTGGCACCAGGGCCTCTTAGCAAAAACTTCAAGCACTGGGAATTGCAGGCTCTACGCTATGTCTCCTCAGTGATTACCTTCATGGTAGATCTCTAAGTGTAGTCCTCAATGGAACGGAATCAGCAAGGCATCCTATTGGGGCAAGCGTTCCACAAGGAAGTGTGCTGGGTCCACTGTTATGGAATGTCTACTTCAACGACCTTCTTCATCTCATCCCAGAATCACATGCATATGCAGACGACTGTACACTGACATTCACTTATCCAAGAGAAGAAATGCCAGCTGCTCTAAGCTTACATCAATCACCAGCTGAGAGCTATATCAGCTTGGGGAAATAGATGGCAAGTAACATTTGCACCTGAAAAACGCAAATGATGTTCGTCTCTAGGCACCATGATGGTAATGCTGGCGCAGTAGTAAGGATGAATGGGACGATGTTGGCACCTGGAGAAGAAGTTGATATCCTTGGGGTGAAATTTGACTCAAACTAACCATGAAGAACCATGTTGTAAATCTTGCAAACAAGGCAGCCAGGAAGCTTACAGCACTTCGCCGTATCTCGCATCTGCTTGACAGTAGGGGTTGCAAGATCCTGTACGAGGCACAAGTACACTCACACCTTGAGTATGCTCCACTTTCTTGGTTTGCCTGTCCCCCCTCCTATCATCTGCGACTGCTTGACAGAGTAGAGAACAGAGCAAGACGTCTCATCTCTCGCCTGGACCCATCCTGGATAGATCTGTCATTTCGGCAGAGCCTTCAACATAGGAGGGATGTGGGTGGCCTTACTGTTATGTACAAGGCCAATATTGTCAAAATACCACACTTGGATCCACTTCGAGGACAGCGTGAAACAAGCTTTTATGCCACAAGACGGGCAGAAAGCAGCAACTTCACTCTGGCTGTCCCTTTCTCCAGAACATCACTCCATCTGAGATCATACATACCCAGGATGACTCGAGTATGGAACACATTCGTACAGCATAATGATGTCAACGAGATAACGTCAGTTGATCAAATGAAAATGCTGGCCCACAGATGGCTCCAACTTCATCCTGTTCCCTACTTGTATGTCTCATAACAAAAATGTTTCAAATGAGCTGATGTAGGTAATAGCTCTTAGCTTTCGCCAATAAAGTTAGGGAATCCTTAACCTGTAAATAGCTGTCAATAAAGCTAGGGATCCTTAACCTTGTCAAACCCTGTGTAGAGAGAGAGAGAGAGAGAGAGAGAGAGAGAGAGAGAGAGAGAGAGAGAGAGAGAGAGAGAGAGAGAGAGAGAGAGAGAGAGAGAGAGAGAGAGAGAGAGAGAGAGAGAGAGAGAGAGAGAGAGAGAGAGAGAGAGAGAGAGAGAGAGAGAGAGAGAGAGAGAGCGCTTAATAATAATAATAATAATTTCTGGCCTTGAGTGTTGTTTTATGTCTATTTTTGAAATTAATATGTTGACCTCCACCACTTATCACCACTTTATGTAGTGTGTTCCACTTACCACTTTATGTAGTGTGTTCCACTTACCACTTTATGTAGTGTGTTCCACTTACCACTTTATGTAGTGTGTTCCACTTACCACTTTATGTAGTGTGTTCCACTGACCACTTTATGTAGTAGTGTGTACCACACTTTATGTAGTGTCCACTTACCACTTTGTGCCGTAGTGTGTTCCACTACCACTTTATGTAGTGTGTTCCACTGACCACTTTATGTGTGTCACTTAAACTTTATGTAGTGTGTTCCACTACCACTTTATGTAGTGTTTCCACTTACCACTTTATGCAGTGTGTTCACTGACTTACCTTTTATGTAGTGTAACCACTTGACCACTATGCAGTGTGTTCCACTACCACTTTTATGCAGTATGTTCTATTTTTACTACTTATGTTAGTGTGTCCACTACCACTTCATGCAGGCCAGTTCACTTTCACTACTTTATGGTGTGTTCCACTTTACACTTTTATGCAGTGTGTTCCACTTACTACTTTATGTAGTGTGTTCCACTTTACCACTTTATGTAGTGTTGTTCCACTGACCACCTTTATGTAGTGCATGTTCCACTTACCATCATATGTGGTGTGTCCTCCAACTGACCACTGCGTAGTGTGTTCCACTTACCACTTTATGTAGTGTGTCCACTGACCACTTTATGTAGTGTGTTCCACTTTACCACTTTTTATGTAGTGTATTCCACTGACCACTTTATGTAGTGTGTTCCACTCTACCACTTTATGTAGTGTGTTCCACTGACCACTTTATGTAGTGTGTTCCACTTACCTACTTTATGTAGTGTTTCCACTTACCACTTTATGTAGTGTGTCTCCACTTATCACTTTATGTAGTGTACTCCATTTATGTAGTGTTGTTCCACACCACTTTATGTGTGTGTTCCACTTTACACTTTATGTAGTGTGTTCCACTTCACTTATTTTAGGTGTTCCTATTTACACTTTATGTAGTGTGTTCCACTTACCACTTTATGTAGTGTGTTCCACTTACCACTTTATGTAGTGTGTTCCACTTACCACTTTATGTAGTGTGTTCCACTTACCACTTTATGTAGTGTGTTCCACTGACCACTTTATGTAGTGTGTTCCACTGACCACTTTATGTAGTGTGTTCCACTTACCACTTTATGTAGTGTGTTCCACTTACCACTTTATGTAGTGTGTTCCACTTACCACTTTATGTAGTATGTTCCACTTACCACTTTATGTAGTGTGTTCCACTTACCACTTTATGTAGTGTGTTCCACTTACCACTTTATGTAGTATGTTCCACTTACCACTTTATGTAGTGTGTTCCACTTACCACTTTATGTAGTATGTTCCACTTACCACTTTATGTAGTGTGTTCCACTTACCACTTTATGTAGTGTGTTCCACTTACCACTTTATGTAGTGTGTTCCACTTACCACTTTATGTAGTATGTTCCACTTACCACTTTATGTAGTGTGTTCCACTTACTCACCTTCGCCACTACGTCCGTCTAATCAATCCACTCTGTATAATACTTTGATTACTTTCTACACCGTGGTCATGTCTCACCTGGCTATCTTCCAGTCTCGCCAGCCTGGGTGTTCAAAATATGTCCGCATAATGTATGTTACCCTCAGTCCAGTTACCAGTATTGTTGTGAACCTTTGTGTCTTTTCTAGATTTTACTAGGCTTACGTGCGTGCGTGCGTGCGTGCGTGCGTGCGTGCGTGCGTGCGTGTGTGTGTGTGTGTGTGTGTGTGTGTGTGTTTTTGTGTGTGTGTGTATGTGTGTGTGTGTGTGTGTGTGTGTTTGTGTGTGTGTGTGTTTGTGTGTGTGTGTGTGTGCGCGTGTGTGTGTGTGTGTGTGTGTGTGTGTGTGTGTGTGTGTGTGTGTGTGTGTGTGTGTGTGTGTGTGTGTGTGTGTGTGTGTGTGTGTGTGTGTGTGTGTGTGTGTGTGTGTGTGTGTGTGTGTGTGTGTGTGTGTGTGTGTGTGTGTGTGTGTTAAACCAATTAAAACACATAATAATTATTTACCAGTACCCCCCCCCCCCGGTGTTTACCTGCACACACACCTGGATGCCTGCATCCATAACCTGCTTCACTCCAGCTTCACCTGTCCCTCAGGAGTGCTCTTCCCCTGTGGTAATGAAGCCTGGGGGAGGGGTGAGGGAAGGGGGCACGGTATACCCCTGAGGGCGTGTGATTGAGAGGCAATAACTGCTGACGTAGACCAACATTACCAACAGCCGGTGGCCCCCACAGTGTCTCACACAGTGTCTCACACAGTATCTCACACAGTGTCTCACACAGTGTCTCACACAGTGTCTCACACACTGTCTCACACAGTGTCTCACACACTGTCTCACACAGTGAGTGAGCTAGATACCTCAAAGGCAATGGGGCCAGATAACATCTCCCCATGGTTATTGAGAGAGGGAGCAGAGGCGCTATGTGTACCCCTAACAACAATATTCAATACATCTATCGAAACAGGGAGATTGCCTGAGGCATGGAAGACAGCAAATGTAGTCCCAATCTTTAAAAAAGGAGACAGACATGAAGCATTAAACTACAGACCAGTGTCACTGACATGTATAGTATGCAAAATCATGGAGAAGATTATCAGGAGAAGAGTGGTGGAACACCTAGAAAGGAACGATCTCATCAACAGAAGCCAACATGGTTTCAGGGACGGGAAATCCTGTGTCACAAACCTACTGGAGTTCTATGACATGGTGACAGCAGTAAGACAAGAGAGAGAGGGGTGGGTGGATTGCATTTTCTTGGACTGCAAGAAGGCGTTTGACACAGTTCCACACAAGAGATTGGTGCAAAAACTGGAGGACCAAGCAGGGATAACAGGGAAGGCACTACAATGGATCAGGGAATACTTGTCAGGAAGACAGCAGCGAGTCATGGTACGTGGCGAGGTGTCAGAGTGGGCACCTGTGACCAGCGGGGTCCCGCAGGGGTCAGTCCTAGGACCAGTGCTGTTTCTGGTATTTGTGAACGACATGACGGAAGGAATAGACTCTGAGGTGTCCCTGTTTGCAGATGACGTGAAGTTGATGAGAAGAATTCACTCGATCGAAGACCAGGCAGAACTACAAAGGGATCTGGACAGGCTGCAGACCTGGTCCAGCAATTGGCTCCTGGAGTTCAATCCCACCAAGTGCAAAGTCATGAAGATTGGGGAAGGGCAAAGAAGGCCGCAGACGGAGTACAGTCTAGAGGGTCAGAGACTACAAACCTCACTCAAGGAAAAAGATCTTGGGGTGAGTATAACACCAGGCACATCTCCTGAAGCGCACATCAACCAAATAACTGCTGCAGCATATGGGCGCCTAGCAAACCTCAGAACAGCATTCCGAGATCTTAATAAGGAATCATTCAGGACCCTGTACACCGTGTACGTTAGGCCCATATTGGAGTATGCGGCACCAGTTTGGAACCCACACCTAGCCAAGCACGTGAAGAAACTAGAGAAAGTGCAAAGGTTTGCAACAAGACTAGTCCCAGAGCTAAGAGGTATGTCCTACGAGGAGAGGTTAAGGGAAATCAACCTGACGACACTGGAGGACAGGAGAGATAGGGGGGACATGATAACGACATACAAAATACTGAGAGGAATTGACAAGGTGGACAAAGACAGGATGTTCCAGAGATTGGACACAGTAACAAGGGGACACAGTTGGAAGCTGAAGACACAGATGAATCACAGGGATGTTAGGAAGTATTTCTTCAGCCACAGAGTAGTCAGTAAGTGGAATAGTTTGGGAAGCGATGTAGTGGAGGCAGGATCCATACATAGCTTTAAGCAGAGGTATGATAAAGCTCACGGCTCAGGGAGAGTGACCTAGTAGCGATCAGTGAAGAGGCGGGGCCAGGAGCTCGGACTCGACCCCCGCAACCTCAACTAGGTGAGTACAGTGTCTCACACAGTGTCTTACACAG
>NC_091338.1:11605063-11612563 GCF_038502225.1 Cherax quadricarinatus
TGCAGCTAACACAGTGCAGCTAACACAGTGCAGCTAACACAGCGCAGCTAACACAGCGCAGCTAACACAGTGCAGCTAACACAGTGCAGCTAACACAGTGCAGCTAACACAGCGCAGCTAACACAGTGCAGCTAACACAGTGCAGCTAACACAGTGCAGCTAACACAGCGCAGCTAACACAGTGCAGCTAACACAGTGCAGCTAACACAGCGCAGCTAACACAGTGCAGCTAACACAGTGCAGCTAACACAGTGCAGCTAACACAGTGCAGCTAACACAGTGCAGCTAACACAACGCAGCTAACACAGTGCAGCTAACACAGTGCAGCTAACACAACGCAGCTAACACAGTGCAGCTAACACAACGCAGCTAACACAGTGCAGCTAACACAGTGCAGCTAACACAGTGCAGCTAACACAGTGCAGCTAACACAACGCAGCTAACACAGCGCAGCTAACACAGTGCAGCTAACACAGCGCAGCTGACACAGCGCAGCTAACACAGTGCAGCTAACACACCGCAGCTGACACAGCGCAACTAACACAACGCAGCTAACACAGTGCAGCTAACACAGTGCAGCTAACACAGCGCAGCTAACACAGTGCAGCTAACACATTGCAGCTAACACAACGCAGCTAACACAGTGCAGCTAACACAGTGCAGCTAACACAGTGCAGCTAACACAGTGCAGCTAACACAACGCAGCTAACACAGTGCAGCTAACACAGTGCAGCTAACACAACGCAGCTAACACAGTGCAGCTAACACAGTGCAGCTAACACAGCGCAGCTAACACAGTGCAGCTAACACAGCGCAGCTAACACAGTGCAGCTAACACAGTGCAACTAACACAGTGCAGCTAACACAACGCAGCTAACACAGTGCAGCTAACACAGTGCAGCTAACACAACGCAGCTAACACAGTGCAGCTAACACAACCCAGCTAACACAGTGCAGCTAACACAGCACAGCTAACACAGTGCAGCTAACACAGTGCAGCTAACACAGTGCAGCTAACACAGTGCAGCTAACACAACGCAGCTAACACAGTGCAGCTAACACAGTGGAGCTAACACAACGCAGCTAACACGGTGCAGCTAACACAGTGCAGCTAACACAGCGCAGCTAACACAGTGCAGCTAACACAGTGCAGCTAACACAGTGCAGCTAACACAGTGGCAGCTAACACAGTGCAGCTAACACAGTGCAGCTAACACAGTGCAGCTAACACAGTGCAGCTAACACAGTGCAGCTAACACAGTGCAGCTAACACAGTGCAGCCAACACAGCGCAGCTAACACAGTGCAGTCAACACAGCGCAGCTAACACAGTGCAGCCAACACAGCGCAGCTAACACAGTGCAGTCAACACAGCGCAGCTAACACAGTGCAGCCAACACAGCGCAGCTAACACAGTGCAGCCAACACAGCGCAGCTAACACAGTGCAGTCAACACAGCGCAGCCAACACAGCGCAGCTAACACAGTGCAGCCAACACAGCGCAGCTAACACAGTGCAGTCAACACAGCGCAGCCAACACAGCGCAGCTAACACAGCGTTAACGAAGACAACTTTGAAACACATTTGGCAGTGTAACATCACATATAACAGCGTAACACCATGAGTAGCAGTGTAGCACCCCATGTAGCAGTTTAACACCTCATGTAGCAGTGTAGCACCCCATGTAACATTTTAGTGCCCCAAGTAGCAGTGTAGTGCCCCAAGTAGCAGTGTAGCGCCCCAAGTGGCAGTGTAGTGCCCCAAGTGGCAGTGTAGCGCCCCAAGTAGCAGTGTAGCGCCCCAAGTGGCAGTGTAGCGCCCCAAGTGGCAGTGTAGCGCCCCAAGTGGCAGTGTAGTGCCCCAAGTGGCAGTGTAGTGCCCCAAGTGGCAGTGTAGCGCCCCAAGTGGCAGTGTAGTGCCCCAAGTGGCAGTGTAGTGCCCCAAGTGGCAGTGTAGCGCCCCAAGTGGCAGTGTAGTGCCCCAAGTGGCAGTGTAGCGCCCCAAGTGGCAGTGTAGTGCCCCAAGTGGCAGTGTAGCGCCCCAAGTGGCAGTGTAGTGCCCCAAGTAGCAGTGTAGCGCCCCAAGTGGCAGTGTAGCGCCCCAAGTGGCAGTGTAGTGCCCCAAGTGGCAGTGTAGTGCCCCAAGTGGCAGTGTAGTGCCCCAAGTAGCAGTGTAGTGCCCCAAGTGGCAGTGTAGCGCCCCAAGTGGCAGTGTAGTGCCCCAAGTAGCAGTGTAGCGCCCCAAGTGGCAGTGTAGCGCCCCAAGTGGCAGTGTAGTGCCCCAAGTGGCAGTGTAGTGCCCCAAGTGGCAGTGTAGTGCCCCAAGTAGCAGTGTAGCGCCCCAAGTGGCAGTGTAGCGCCCCAAGTGGCAGTGTAGTGCCCCAAGTGGCAGTGTAGCGCCCCAAGTGGCAGTGTAGCGCCCCAAGTGGCAGTGTAGCGCCCCAAGTGGCAGTGTAGCGCCCCAAGTGGCAGTGTAGCGCCCCAAGTGGCAGTGTAGCGCCCCAAGTGGCAGTGTAGTGCCCCAAGTGGCAGTGTAGCGCCCCAAGTGGCAGTGTAGCGCCCCAAGTGGCAGTGTAGTGCCCCAAGTGGCAGTGTAGCGCCCCAAGTAGCAGTGTAGCGCCCCATGTACCAGTGTAGCACCCCTATGTAGGAGTGTAGCACCCCATGTATCAGTGTAGCACCCCATGTACCAGTGCAACACCCCATGTACCAGTGCAACACCCCATGTACCAATGTAGCACCCCATGAACCAGTGCAACACCCCATGTACCATTGTAGCACCCGTATGTAGGAGTGTAGCACCCCATGTACCATTGCAGCACCCATGTACCAGTGTTAGCACTGCCATGTAGCAGTGTTGCACCCCATGTAACAGTGTAGCACCCCATGTAACAGTGTAGCACAGCCATGTACCAGTGTAACACTCCCATGTAGCAGTGTAGCACCCTATGTAGCACTATAGCACCCCATGTAACAGTGTAGCACAGCCATGTACCAGTGTAGCACTCCCATGTAGCAGTGTAGCGCCCCGTGTAGCAGTGTAGCAGCGCCAAGTAACAGTGTAGCAGCGTCATGTACCAGTGTAGCACTCCCATGTAGCAGTGTAGCGCCCCGTGTAGCAGTGTAGCAGCGCCAAGTAACAGTGTAGCAGCGTCATGTACCAGTGTAGCACTCCCATGTAGCAGTGTAGCGCCCCGTGTAGCAGTGTAGCAGCGCCAAGTAACAGTGTAGCAGCGTCATGTACCAGTGTAGCACTCCCATGTAGCAGTGTAGCGCTATTCGTGAGGGTCTTTCTACTCAACAAACTGGAAGTACCGCCCCATTCCTTTGACCAATCCTTCCTAACCAGCAGTTTCCCAGGCACTGTATGACTCCCTACAGGACTTGCGCTTCCCTGTGAATATTTTAATACAACAAGCGAAAAGTTGGGCATATTTCCGTATACCTACTGCCTCTCGTCACCTAGCAGAAAATAGGTACCTGGGTGGTAGTCTCCTTATACCTACTGCCCCTCGTCACCTAGCAGAAAGTAGGTACCTGGGTGGTAGTCTCCTTACACCTACTGCCCCTCTTCACCTAGCAGAAAATAGGTACCTGGGTGGTAGTCTCCTTACACCTACTGCCCCTCTTCACCTAGCAGAAAATAGGTACCTGGGTGGTAGTCTCCTTACACCTACTGCCCCTCTTCACCTAGCAGAAAATAGGTACCTGGGTGGTAGTCTCCTTATACCTACTGCCACTCTTCACCTAGCAGAAACTTCAACAACAACAACAAGGTCCTGGTGTTCAACAACAACAACAACAACAACACGGTCCTGGTGTTCAACAACAACAACAACAACAACACGGTCCTGGTGTTCAACAACAACAACAACAACAACAACACGGTCCTGGTGTTCAACAACAACAACAACAACAACACGGTCCTGGTGTTCAACAACAACAACAACAACAACAACAATAACACGGTCCTGGTGTTCAACAACAACAACAACAACAACAACACGGTCCTGGTGTTCAACAACAACAACAACAAGGTCCTGGTGTTCAACAACAACAACAACAAGGTCCTGGTGTTCAACAACAACAACAACACGGTCCTGGTGTTCAACAACAACAACAACAACAACACGGTCCTGGTGTTCAACAACAACAACAACAACAACAACAACAAGGTCCTGGTGTTCAACGACATCAACAACAAAAACAAGGCCCTGGTGTTCAACAACAACAACTACAACAACAACAACAACAACAACAACAACAAGGCCCTGGTGTTCAACAACAACAACTACAACAACAACAACAAGGTCCTGGTGTTCAACAACAACAACAACAACAAGGTCCTGGTGTTCAACAACAACAACTACAACAACAACAACAAGGTCCTGGTGTTCAACAACAGCAACAACAACAACAACAACAAGGCCCTGGTGTTCAACAACAACAACAAAACAACAAGGTCCTGGTGTTCAACAACAACAACAACAACAAGGCCCTGGTGTTCAACAACAACAACTACAACAACAACAACAACAAGGTCTTAGTGTTCAACAACAACAACAACAACAACAACAAGGTCCTGGTGTTCAACAACAACAACAACAACAACAACAACAAGATCCTGGTGCTCAACAACAACAACAACAACAACAACAAGGTCCTGGTGTTCAACAACAACAACAACAACAACAACAACAACAACAACAAGATCCTGGTGTTCAACAACAACAACAACAACAACAACAACAACAACAACAACAACAACAACAAGGTCCTGGTGTTCAACAACAACAAAAACAACAACAACAACAACAAGGTCCTGGTGTTCAACAACAACAACAACAACAAGGTCCTGATGTTCAACAACAACAACAACAACAAGGTCCTGGTGTTCAACAACAACAAAAACAACAACAACAACAACAAGGTCCTGGTGTTCAACAACAACAACAACAACAACAAGGTCCTGGTGTTCAACAACAACAACAACAACAAGGTCCTGGTGTTCAACAACAGCAACAACAACAAGGTTCTTATGTTCAACAACAACAACAACAACAAGGTCCTGGTGTTCAACAACAACAACAACAACAAGGTCCTGGTGTTCAACAACAACAACAACAACAAGGTCGTGATGTTCAACAACAACAACAACAACAAGGTCCTGGTGTTCAACAACAACAACAACAACAACACGGTCCTGGTGTTCAACAACATCAACAACAACAACAACAACAACACGGTCCTGGTGTTCAACAACATCAACAACAACACCAACAACAACAACAAGGTCCTGGTGTTCAACAACAACTACAACAACAACAACACGGTCCTGGTGTTCAACAACAACAACAACAACAACAACACGGTCCTGGTGTTCAACAACAACAACAACACGGACCTAGTGTTCAACAGCAACAACAACAACAAGGTCCTGGTGTTCAACAACAGCAACAACAACAACACGGTCCTGGTGTTCAACAACAACAACAACAACAACACGGTCCTGGTGTTCAACAACAACAACAACAACAACACGGACCTAGTGTTCAACAGCAACAACAACAACAAGGTCCTGGTGTTCAACAACAGCAACAACAACAACACGGTCCTGGTGTTCAACAACATCAACAACAACAACAACAACACGGTCCTGGTGTTCAACAACATCAACAACAACAACAACACGGTCCTGGTGTTCAACAACATCAATAAAAACCAACAACACGGTCCTGGTGTTCAACAACATCAACAACAACAACAACACGGTCCTGGTGTTCAACAACAACAACAACAACAACAACAACAACAACAACAAGGTTCTGGTGTTCAACAACAGCAGCAACAACAACAACAACAACAAGGTCCTGGTGTTCAACAACAACAAGGTCCTGGTGTTCAACAACAACAACAGCAACAACAAGGTCCTGGTGTTCAACAACAACAACAACAAGGTCCTGGTGTTCAACAACAACAACAACAAGGTCCTGGTGTTCCACAACAACAACAACAACAACAACAACAAGGTCCTGGTGTTCAACAACAACAACAACAACAAGGTCCTGGTGTTCAACAACAACAACAACAACAACAAGGTCCTGATGTTCAACAACAAGGTCCTAGTGTTCAACAACAACAACAACAACAACAACAACAACAACAACAACAACAACAACAGCAACAACAAGGTCCGGGTGTTCAACAACAACAACAACAAGGTCCTGGTGTTCAACAACAACAACAGCAACAACAAGGTCCTGGTGTTCAACAACAACAACAACAAGGTCCTGGTGTTCAACAACAACAACAACAAGGTCCTGGTGTTCCACAACAACAACAGCAACAACAAGGTCCGGGTGTTCAACAACAACAACAACAAGGTCCTGGTGTTCCACAACAACAACAGCAACAACAAGGTCCTGGTGTTCAACAACAACAACAACAAGGTCCTGGTGTTCAACAACAACAACAACAAGGTCCTGGTGTTCCACAACAACAACAGCAACAACAAGGTCCTGGTGTTCAACAACAACAACAACAACAACAACAACAACAAGGTCCTGGTGTTCAACAACAACAACAACAACAACAACAAGGTCCTGGTGCTCAACAACAACAACAACAACAACAAGGTCCTAGTGTTCAACAACAACAACAGCAACAACAACAACAAGGTCCTGGTGCTCTACAACAACAACAACAACAACAAGGTCCTGGTGTTCAACAACAACAACAACAAGGTCCTGGTGTTCAACAACAACAACAACAACAACAAGGTCCTGGTGTTCAACAACAACAACAACAACAACGGCAAGGTCCTGGTGTTCAACAACAACAACAAGGTCCTGGTGTTCAACAACAACAACAACAACAACAAGGTCCTGGTGTTCAACAACAACAACAAAAACAACAACAACAACAACAACAAGGTCCTGGTGTTCAACAACAACAACAACAACAACAACAACAAGGTCCTGGTGTTCAACAATAACAACAACAAGGTCCTGATGTTCAACAACAACAACAACAACAACAACAACAAGGTCCTGGTGTTCAACAACAAGAACAACAAGGTCCTGGTGTTCAACAACAACAACAACAAAGTACTGGTGTTAAACAACAACAACAACAACAACAACAAGGTCTTGGTGTTCAACAACAACAACAACAAGGTCCTGGTGTTCAACAACAACAACAAGGTCCTGGTGGTCAACAACAACAACAAGGTCCTGGTGTTCAACAACAACAACAACAACAAGGTCGTGGTGTTCAACAACAACAACAACAACAAGGTCCTGGTGTTCAACAACAACAACAACAACAAGGTCCTGGTGTTCAACAACAACAACAACAAGGTCCTGGTGTTCAACAACAACAACAACAAGGTCCTGGTGTTCAACAACAACAACAACAACAACAAGGTCCTGGTGTTCAACAACAACAACAACAAGCTCCTGGTGTTCAACAACAACAACAACAACAACAACAAGGTCCTGGTG
>NC_091338.1:11615063-11622563 GCF_038502225.1 Cherax quadricarinatus
GGACAGAAGGGTCAGGGGAGACATGATAACGACATACAAGATACTGCGGGGAATAGACAAGGTGGACAGAGATAGGATGTTCCAGAGAGGGGACACAGGGACAAGGGGTCACAACTGGAAGCTGAAGACTCAGACGAGTCACAGGGACGTTAGGAAGTATTTCTTCATAGAGTTGTCAGCAAGTGGAATAGCCTAGCAAGTGAAGTAGTGGAGGCAGGAACCATACATAGTTTTAAAAAGAGGTATGACAAAGCTCAGGAAGCAGAGAGAGAGAGAGGATCCAGTAGCGATCAGTGAAGAGGCGGGGCCAGGAGCTGAGTCTCGACCCCTGCAACCACAATTAGGTGAATTAGGTGAGTACACACACACGCACACACATACACACACATATACACACACACAAACACGCACACACACACACACACACACACACACAGGGAGGCAACAACGAGTGACGAGGTGTCAGAGTGGGCGCCTGTGACGACCGGGGTTCCACTGCCAGAAGTGTCCTCGCAACATGAAACAAGTCTAGTTCGCTAGGCTCATGTTGTTTGTAGGATCGCTGGCGTAGTGGATAGGGTGACACGTGCGTTGTGTTGTCTCTTGAGGAGGGACAATGTGTCGTGGGATCGAAACCTGGTATGCTGCAGTTTGGTAAATATATTTTAGATTTGTTTACATTAATTTAATATTAAACAAACACAGTGAAATAAATTTTTTTCGTTAGGTTCAGAATGATTTTGGTGAAATTATTGCATACACAAATTTTCACTTGTCCTATATGGCAAGATGAGCGTTGTATTTAAGCCAAGATCGCAAGTTCTGCCTATTATATATATTTATATTATTTTATTATCACACTGGCCGATTCCCACCAAGGCAGGGTGGCCCGAAAAAGAAAAACTTTCACCATCATTTACTCTATCACTGTCTTGCCAGAAGGGTGCCTTACACTACAGTTTTTAAACTGCAACATTAACACCCCTCCTTCAGAGTGCAGGCAATGTACTTCCCATCTCCAGGACTCAAGTCCAGCCTGCCGGTTTCCATGAACCCCTTCATAAATGTTACTTTGCTCACACTCCAACAGCACGTCAAGTATTAAAAACCATTTGTCTACATTCACTCCTATCAAACACGCTCACGCATGCCTGCTGGAAGTCCAAGCTCCTCGCACACAAAACCTCCTTTACCCCCTCTCTCCAACCTTTCCTAGGCCGACCCCTACCCCGCCTTCCTTCCACTACAGACTGATACACTCTTGAAGACATTCTGTTTCGCTCCATTCTCTCTACATGTCCGAACCACCTCAACAACCCCTCCTCAGCCCTCTGGACAACAGTTTTGGTAATCCCGCACCTCCTCCTAACTTCCAAACTACGAATTCTCTGCATTATATTCACACCACACATTGCCCTCAGACATGACATCTCCACTGCCTCCAGCCTTCTCCTCGCTGCAACATTCATCACCCATGCCTCACACCCATATAAGAGCGTTGGTAAAACTATACTCTCATACATTCCCCTCTTTGCCTCCAAGGACAAAGTTCTTTGTCTCCACAGACTCCTAAGTGCACCACTCACTCTTTTCCCCTCATCAATTCTATGATTCACCTCATCTTTCATAGACCCATCCGCTGACACGTCCACTCCCAAATATCTGAATACATTCACCTCCTCCATACTCTCTCCCTCCAATCTGATATTCAATCTTTCATCACCTAATCTTTTTGTTATCCTCATAACCTTACTCTTTCCTGTATTCACCTTTAATTTTCTTCTTTTGCACACCCTACCAAATTCATCCACCAATCTCTGCAACTTCTCTTCAGAATCTCCCAAGAGCACAGTGTCATCAGCAAAGAGCAGCTGTGACAACTCCCACTTTGTGTGTGATTCTTTATCTTTTAACTCCACGCCTCTTGCCAAGACCCTCGCATTTACTTCTCTTACAACCCCATCTATAAATATATTAAACAACCACGGTGACATCACACATCCTTGTCTAAGGCCTACTTTTACTGGGAAAAAATTTCCCTCTTTCCTACATACTCTAACTTGAGCCTCACTATCCTCGTAAAAACTCTTCACTGCTTTCAGTAACCTACCTCCTACACCATACACTTGCAACATCTGCCACATTGCCCCCCTGTCCACCCTGTCATACGCCTTTTCCAAATCCATAAATGCCACAAAGACCTCTTTAGCCTTATCTAAATACTGTTCACTTATATGTTTCACTGTAAACACCTGGTCCACACACCCCCTACCTTTCCTAAAGCCTCCTTGTTCATCTGCTGTCCTATTCTCCGTCTTACTCTTAATTCTTTCAATAATAACTCTACCATACACTTTACCAGGTATACTCAGCAGACTTATCCCCCAATAATTTTTGCACTCTCTTTTATCCCCTTTGCCTTTATACAAAGGAACTATGCATGCTCTCTGCCAATCCCTAGGTACCTTACCCTCTTCCATACATTTATTAAATAATTGCACCAACCACTCCAAAACTATATCCCCACCTGCTTTTAACATTTCTATCTTTATTCCATCAATCCCGGCTGCCTTACCCCCTTTCATTTTACCTACTGCCTCACGAACTTGCCCCACACTCACAACTGGCTCTTCCTCACTCCTACAAGATGTTATTCCTCCTTGCCCTATACACGAAATCACAGCTTCCCTATCTTCATCAACATTTAACAATTCCTCAAAATATTCCCTCCATCTTCGCAATACCTCTAACTCTCCATTTAATAACTCTCCTCTCCTATTTTTAACTGACAAATCCATTTGTTCTCTAGGCTTTCTTAACTTGTTAATCTCACTCCAAAACTTTTTCTTATTTTCAACAAAATTTGTTGATAACATCTCACCCACTCTCTCATTTTCTCTATTTTTACATTGCTTCACCACTCTCTTAACCTCTCTCTTTTTCTCCATATACTCTTCCCTCCTTGCATCACTTCTACTTTGTAAAAACTTCTCATATGCTAACTTTTTCTCCCTTACTACTCTCTTTACATCATCATTCCACCAATCGCTCCTCTTCCCTCCCGCACCCACTTTCCTGTAACCACAAACTTCTGCTGAACACTCTAACACTACATTTTTAAACCTACCCCATACCTCTTCGACCCCATTGCCTATGCTCTCATTAGCCCATCTATCCTCCAATAGCTGTTTATATCTTATCCTAACTGCCTCCTCTTTTAGTTTATAAACCTTCACCTCTCTCTTCCCTGATGCTTCTATTCTCCTTGTATCCCATCTACCTTTTACTCTCAGTGTAGCTACAACTAGAAAGTGATCTGATATATCTGTGGCCCCTCTATAAACATGTACATCCTGAAGTCTACTCAACAGTCTTTTATCTACCAATACATAATCCAACAAACTACTGTCATTTCGCCCTACATCATATCTTGTATACTTATTTATCCTCTTTTTCTTAAAATATGTATTACCTATAACTAAACCCCTTTCTATACAAAGTTCAATCAAAGGGCTCCCATTATCATTTACACCTGGCACCCCAAACTTACCTACCACACCCTCTCTAAAAGTTTCTCCTTGGTTCAAAGGCTCCTATACATTCACTTAACATCTCCCAAAATCTCTCTCTCTCCTCTGCATTCCTCTCTTCTCCAGGTGCATACACGCTTATTATGACCCACTTCTCGCATCCAACCTTTACTTTAATCCACATAATTCTTGAATTTACACATTCATATTCTCTTTTCTCCTTCCATAACTGATCATTCAACATTACTGCTACCCCTTCCTTTGCTCTAACTCTCTCAGATACTCCAGATTAATCCCATTTATTTCCCCCCACTGAAACTCCCCTACCCCCTTCAGCTTTGTTTCGCTTAGGGCCAGGACATCCAACTTCTTTTCATTCATAACATCAGCAATCATCTGTTTCTTGTCATCCGCACTACATCCACGCACATTTAAGCATCCCAGTTTTATAAAGTTTTTCTTCTTCTGTTTTTTAGTAAATGTCTACAGGAGAAGGGGTTACTAGCCCATTGCTCCCGGCATTTTAGTCGCCTCATACGACACGCATGGCTTACGGAGGAAAGATTCTTTTCCACTTCCCCATGGACAATAGAAGAAATAAAGAAGAACAAGAGCTATTTAGAAAAAGGAGAAAAACCTAGATGTATGCATAAATATATATATGCATGTGCGTGTCTGTGAAGTGTGACTAAAGTGTAAGTAGGAGTAGCAAGATATCCCTGTTATCTAGCGTGTTTATGAGACAGAAAAAGAAAACAGCAATCCTACCATCATGCAAAACAGTTACAGGTTTCTGTTTCAGTCATCTGGCAGGACGGTAGGACTTCCCTGGGTGGTTGCTGTCTACCAACCTACTACCTATACCTATTTTATATATATATATATATATATATATATATATATATATATATATATATATATATATATATATATATATATGTATATATATACATATATATATATATATATATATATATATATATATATATATATATATATATATATATATATATATATATATATATATATATATATATATATATATATATATATATATATATATATATATATATATATATATATACATAGAAAGACTGGCTCAGTGTTCATGATAATAAACCTGAAAGGAAGAAGCAGGGAAATGGACAAAAGCTGAGGGGAGTAAGAAAAGGGGAAGAGGGTAGTTAAGAAGGTGATTCCTTGAAAGTATTTAACAAGAAGAACCATCAACCAGGCTACGAATACCTTACATTCTCCTTCCTCCACGCTTGTGTTTCACCAGTGTGTTTCGTCAGTGTGTTTCACCAGTGGTGTTACCTACACCAGTGTGTTTCACCAGTGGTGTTAACTACACCAGTGTGCTTCACCAGTGGTGTTACCTATACCAGTGTGTTTCACCAGTGGTGTTACCTACACCAGTGTGTTTCACCAGTGTTGTTACCTATACCAGTGTGTTTCACCAGTGGTGTTACCTACACCAGTGTGTTTCACCAGTGGTGTTACCTATACCAGTGTGTTTCACCAGTGGTGTTAACTACACCAGTGTGTTTCACCAGTGGTGTTACCTATACCAGTGTGTTTCACCAGTGGTGTTACCTACACCAGTGTGTTTCACCAGTGTTGTTACCTATACCAGTGTGTTTCACCAGTGGTGTTACCTACACCAGTGTGTTTCACCAGTGGTGTTACCTACACCAGTGTGCTTCACCAGTGGTGTTACCTATACCAGTGTGTTTCACCAGTGGTGTTACCTACACCAGTGGGTTTCACCAGTGGTGTTACCTAAACCAGTGTGTTTCACCAGTGGTGTTACCTAGACCAGTGTGTTTCACAAGTGATGTTACTTACACCAGTGTGTTTCACCAGTGGTGTTACCTACACCAGTGTGTTTCACCAGTGGTATTACCTACACCAGTGTGTTTCCCCAGTTGTGTTACCTACACCAGCGTGTTTCACCAGTGGTATTGCCTAGACCAGCGTGTTTCACCAATGGTGTTAACTACACCAGCGTGTTTCACCAGTGGTGTTATCTACACCAGAGTGTTTCACCAGTGGTGTTACCTACACCAGTGTGTTTCACCAGTGGTGTTACCTACACCAGTGTGTTTCACCAGTGGTGCTACCTACACCAGTGTGTTTCACCAGTGGTGTTACCTACACCAGTGTGTTTCACCAGTGGTGTTACCTACACCAGTGTGTTTCACCAGTGGTGCTACCTACACCAGTGTGTTTCACCAGTGGTGTTACCTACACCAGTGTGTTTCACCAGTGGTGTTACCTACACCAGCGTGTTTCACCAATTGTGTTACCTACACCAGTGTGTTTCACCATTGGTATTAACTACACCAGTGTGTTTCACCAGTGGTGTTACCTACACCAGTGTGCTTCACCAATGATGTTACTTACACCAGTGTGTTTCACCAGTGGTGTTACCTACACCAGTGTGTTTCACAAGTGGTGTTACCTACACCAGTGTGTTTCACCAGTGGTGTTATCTACACCAGTGTGTTTCACCAGTGGTGTTACCTACACCAGTGTGTTTCACCAGTGGTGTTACCTACACCAGTGTGTTTCACCAGTGGTGTTGCCTACACCAGCGTGTTTCACCATTGGTGTTACCTACACCTGCGTGTTTCACCAGTGGTATTACCTACACCAGTGTGTTTCACCAGTGCTGTTACCTAAACCAGTGTGTTTCACCATTGGTATTACCTACACCAGTGTGTTTCACCAGTGGTGTTACCTAAACCAGTGTGTTTCACCATTGGTATTACCTACACCAGTGTGTTTCACCAGTGGTGTTACCTACACCAGCGTCTTTCACCAGTGGTGTTACCTACACCAGTGTGTTTCACCATTGGTATTACCTACACCAGTGTGTTTCACCAGTGCTGTTACCTAAACCAGTGTATTTCACCATTGGTATTACCTACACCAGTGTGTTTCACCAGTGGTGTTACCTAAACCAGTGTGTTTCACCATTGTTATTACCTACACCAGTGTGTTTCACCAGTGGTGTTACCTACACCAGCGTCTTTCACCAGTGGTGTTACCTACACCAGTGTGTTTCACCAGTGGTGTTACCTACACCAGCGTGCTTCACCAGTGGTGTTACCTACACCAGTGTGTTTCACCAGTGGTGTTACCTACACCAGTGTGTTTCACCAGTGGTGTTACCTACGCCAGTGTGTTTCACCAGTGTTGTTACCTACGCCAGTGTGTTTCACCAGTGGTGTTACCTACGCCAGTGTGTTTCACCAGTGTTGTTACCTACGCCAGTGTGTTTCACCAGTGGTGTTACCTACGCCAGTGTGTTTCACCAGTGGTGTTACCTACACCAGCGTGCTTCACCAGTGGTGTTACCTACACCAGCGTGCTCACCAGTGGTGTTACCTACACCAGTGTGTTTCACCAGTGGTGTTACCTACACCAGTGTGTTTCACCAGTGGTGTTCCCTACGCCAGTGTGTTTCACCAGTGTTGTTACCTACGCCAGTGTGTTTCACCAGTGGTGTTACCTACGCCAGTGTGTTTCACCAGTGTTGTTACCTACACCAGCGTGTTTCACCAGTGGTGTTACCTACACCGGTGTGTTTGACAAGTGGTGTTACCTACACCAGCGTGCTTCACCAGTGGTGTTACCTACACCAGTATGTTTCACCAGTGGTGTTACCTACTCCAGTGTGTTTCACCAGTGGTGTTACCTACACCAGTGTGTTTCACCAGTGGTGTTACCTACACCAGTGTGTTTCACCAGTGGTTTTAGCTACACCAGCGTGTTTCACCAGTGGTGTTACCTAGACCAGTGTGTTTCACCAGTGGTTTTAGCTACACCAGTGTGTTTCACCAGTGGTGTTACCTACACCAGTGTGTTTCACCAGTGGTGTTACCTACACCAGTGTGTTTCACCAGTGGTGTTACCTACACCAGTGTGTTTCACCAGTGGTGTTACCTACACCAGTGTGTTTCAC
>NC_091338.1:11630063-11632563 GCF_038502225.1 Cherax quadricarinatus
ATGTTGTAATTGTTATGAGTTGTTCTCAGTGCTTATGGCGGGCCTATTTAGAATAGTTTACTTTGGACAGTTTACTTTGGACAGTTTACTTTGGACAGTTTACTTTGGACAGTTTACTTTGGACAGTTTACTTTGAACTGTTTACTTTGGACAGTTTACTTTGGACAGTTTACTTTGGACAGTTTACTTTGGACAGTTTACTTTGGACAGTTTACTTTGGACAGTTTACTTTGGACAGTTTACTTTGGACAGTTTACTTTGGACAGTTTACTTTGGACAGTTTACTTTGGACAGTTTACTTTGAACTGTTTACTTAGAACAATTTCCTTGGCTTCCTCTGTTATAAACGAAATCGTTGTCTCTCGCTTCAATCTTATGTATATTTATGTCCAAGTTACCTTATATATCTTCTTGCTTTAAAAACATAAATTGTTGCAGTTTCCATTGTTTATATATTTCCAAACACTCTCGAGAAAAAATACCTTTAATAAATGAAACTTTCGAGAGAGAGAGAGAGAGAGAGAGAGAGAGAGAGAGAGAGAGAGAGAGAGAGAGAGAGAGAGAGAGAGAGAGAGAGAGAGATGATGAGCTATGAAATGAGTTAAGTTAGGATTACGGCTCTTACATAAATTCTGTAAACGAGGCGCATATTGAAAATTAAGACACATGTGCAACATCTGGGAATCTTTGCTGTAGACGTTTCGCCCACCAGTGGCTTTATCAATACAATTTCTAGGACATAATTTGAAGACAGTAGAACTATATACTGTCTTCAAATTATGTCCTAGAATTTGTATTGATAAAGCCACTGGTGGAAAAATTAGAGAGGTACATAAGAGCCATTGTGTCCACAGATGTTCCTAGTGAGGTGCGTGTGTACAGCAGCAGCGGGTCGCTGGTGCAAGGGCAGTGTGCTGTGCAACTGGGCAAGCCTCTCAGCCTCACCTGTACTGCTGCAGGAGGTGAGTCTTCCTCTCCTGTATCATGCATCTCTGCTCTCTCAGGTGGGACCTGATGATGTCCAGGACGGACCGAGAGGTCTTTTGAAGTCAACTCTCTAAATTTAGGGTTATATGTGCATGTGTGTGGGCATCCTCTGTTCTCCTTAGCTAGTACAGTTAAGGAGGACAGAGGACCTAGTAGCGATCAGTGAAGAGACGGGGCAGGAGCTAGGAATCGACTCCTGCAACCACAAATAGGTAAGTACACACACACAGAACACGCGCAGTTGGAAGTTGAAGACCCAGATGAACCACAGAGACGTTAGGAAGTATTTCTTCAGTTACTGAGTTGTCAGGAAGTGAAATAGTCTAGGAAGTGATGTAGTGGAGGCAGGATCCATACATAGCTATAAGAAGAGGTATGATAAACCTCACAGAGCAAGAAGAGTGACCTAGCAGCGACCAGTGAAGAGGAGGGGCCAGGAGCTGTGACTCGACTCCTGCAACCACAACTATTTGAGTACACACACACACACACACACAAACACACACACACACACACACACACACACACACACACACACACACATACACACACACACACACACACACACACACACACACACACACACACACACACACTCACAAACACACACAAACACACAAACACACACACACACACACACACACACACACACACACACACACACACACACACACACACACACACACACACACACACACACACACACACACACACACACACACACACACACACACACACACACACACACACTGCAAAGAGACCTGGACAGGCTGGACATGTGGTCCAGCAACTGGCTTCTCGAATTCAATCCAGCCAAATGCAAAGTCATGAAGATTGGGGAGGGGCAAAGAAGACCGCAGACAGAGTATAGGCTAGATGGACAAAGACTACAGACCTCACTCAGGGAGAAAGACCTTGGGGTGACCATAACACCGAGCACATCACCGGAGGCACACATCAACCAAATAACCGCTGCAGCATACGGGCGCCTGGCAAACCTGAGAATAGCGTTCCGATACCTTAATAAGGAATCGTTCAAGACACTGTACATTGTGTATGTTAGGCCCATACTGGAGTATGCAGCACCAGTCTGGAACCCACACCTGGTCAAGCACGTCAAGAAGTTAGAGAAAGTACAAAGGTTTGCAACAAGGCTAGTCCCAGAGCTCAAGGGAATGTCGTACGAGGAAAGGTTAAGGGAAATCGGACTGACGACACTGGAGGACAGAAGGGTCAGGGGAGACATGATAACGACATACAAGATACTGCGGGGAATAGACAAGGTGGACAGAGATAGGATGTTCCAGAGAGGGGACAAAGGGACAAGGGGTCACAACTGGAAGCTGAAGACTCAGACGAGTCACAGGGACGTTAGGAAGTATTTCTTCAGTCATAGAGTTGTCAGCAAGTGGAATAGCCTAGCAAGTGAAGTAGTGGAGGCAGGAACCATACATAGTTTTAAGAAGAGGTATGACAAAGCTCAGGAAGCAGAGAGAGAGAGGATCCAGTAGCG
>NC_091338.1:11637563-11674802 GCF_038502225.1 Cherax quadricarinatus
CACTGTCAAGCCACAGCTGAGTTTGAGATAAGCTGGGATAGGGGACAGGTACCTAGTAATCGCGGGGAAAGGAAGGTATATGTGTTGTCTCACTGACTCGCACCATCAAATTAATGGGTGCGAGGATCTGTTAAACTCTACGGAATTCTCCCACCTGATTTAAGTATAGCCCCGAGTTACACTCCGCAGAACACTGGTGACATGACAAGCTCCTATTATGACCACGTTTCGCTCTGTGTAGCGCTTTATCAAGTCTTCATAACTTAATAACGCTCCTCACAGAGCGAAACTTCTTGATCTGGCTAATTGTCTTTCACATTGTGTCTCTTTGTCTTGAGTCTTGTCCATGGTACTTGATCCCTGTCTTGCGGTGACTCTTCTCTACTGAATATTTAAGTATAGTAGGATAAACGTGCTCAGTTAGAGATTTAATAATGGTCCAGGAGGGACCCAAACTTCGTGCGAAATTTTATTCCCATATTGTGGACTAGTTTTGAACTGTTACAGCCACGGTGTTGTGAACTGTTACAGTCACGGTGTTGTGAACTGTTACAGTCACGGTGTTGTGAACTGTTACAGTCACGGTGTTGTGAACTGTTACAGTCACGGTGTTGTGAACTGTTACAGTCACGGTGTTGTGAACTGTTACAGTCACGGTGTTGTGAACTGTTACAGTCACGGTGTTGTGAACTGTTACAGTCACGGTGTTGTGAACTGTTACAGCCACGGTGTTGTGAACTGTTACAGTCACGGTGTTGTGAACTGTTACAGTCACGGTGTTGTGAACTGTTACAGTCACGGTGTTGTGAACTGTTACAGTCACGGTGTTGTGAACTGTTACAGTCACGGTGTTGTGAACTGTTACAGTCACGGTGTTGTGAACTGTTACAGTCACGGTGTTGTGAACTGTTACAGTCACGGTGTTGTGAACTGTTACAGTCACGGTGTTGTGAACTGTTACAGTCACGGTGTTGTGAACTGTTACAGCCACGGTGTTGTGAACTGTTACAGTCACGGTGTTGTGAACTGTTACAGTCACGGTGTTGTGAACTGTTACAGTCACGGTGTTGTGAACTGTTACAGTCACGGTGTTGTGAACTGTTACAGTCACGGTGTTGTGAACTGTTACAGTCACGGTGTTGTGAACTGTTACAGTCACGGTGTTGTGAACTGTTACAGTCACGGTGTTGTGAACTGTTACAGTCACGGTGTTGTGAACTGTTACAGTCACGGTGTTGTGAACTGTTACAGTCACGGTGTTGTGAACTGTTACAGTCACGGTGTTGTGAACTGTTACAGTCACGGTGTTGTGAACTGTTACAGTCACGGTGTTGTGAACTGTTACAGTCACGGTGTTGTGAACTGTTACAGTCACGGTGTTGTGAACTGTTACAGTCACGGTGTTGTGAACTGTTACAGTCACGGTGTTGTGAACTGTTACAGTCACGGTGTTGTGAACTGTTACAGTCACGGTGTTGTGAACTGTTACAGCCACGGTGTTGTGAACTGTTACAGTCACGGTGTTGTGAACTGTTACAGTCACGGTGTTGTGAACTGTTACAGTCACGGTGTTGTGAACTGTTACAGTCACGGTGTTGTGAACTGTTACAGTCACGGTGTTGTGAACTGTTACAGTCACGGTGTTGTGAACTGTTACAGCCACGGTGTTGTGAACTGTTACAGCCACGGTGTTGTGAACTGTTACAGCCACGGTGTTGTCAACTGTTACAGTCACGGTGTTGTGAACTGCTACAGTCACGGTGTTGTCAACTGTTACAGTCACGGTGTTGTCAACTGTTACAGTCACGGTGTTGTCAACTGTTACAGTCACGGTGTTGTCAACTGTTACAGTCACGGTGTTGTCAACTGTTACAGTCACGGTGTTGTCAACTGTTACAGCCACGGTGTTGTCAACTGTTACGGCCGCGGTGTTGTCAACTGTTACAGCCGCGGTGTTGTCAACTGTTACAGCCGCGGTGTTGTCAACTGTTACAGCCGCGGTGTTGTCAACTGTTACAGCCACGGTGTTGTCAACTGTTACAGCCACGGTGTTGTCAACTGTTACAGCCGCGGTGTTGTCAACTGTTACAGCCGCGGTGTTGTCAACTGTTACAGCCACGGTGTTGTGTACTGTTACAGCCACGGTGTTGTGTACTGTTACAGCCACATTGTTGTGTACTGTTACAGCCACGGTGTTGTGTACTGTTACAGCCACGGTGTTGTGTACTGTTACAGCCACGGTGTTGTGTACTGTTACAGCCACGGTGTTGTGTACTGTTACAGCCACATTGTTGTGTACTGTTACAGCCACGGTGTTGTGTACTGTCACAGCCACGGTGTTGTGTACTGTTACAGCCACGGTGTTGTGTACTGTTACAGCCACGGTGTTGTGTACTGTTACAGCCACGGTGTTGTGTACTGTTACAGCCACGGTGTTGTGTACTGTTACAGCCACGGTGTTGTGTACTGTTACAGCCACGGTGTTGTGTACTGTTACAGCCACGGTGTTGTGTACTGTTACAGCCACGGTGTTGTGTATTGTTACAGCCACGGTGTTGTGTACTGTTACAGCCACGGTGTTGTCAACTGTTACAGCCACGGTGTTGTGTACTGTTACAGGCACGGTGTTGTGTACTGTTACAGCCACGGTGTTGTGATGTTTATTCTTCGCTGTAAAACGTCGGTGACATTGACCACCACAGTTGATTATTTTAAGTTAACTAACAGAATCTGACTTACAAGTACAATGTTCTGACACTTCTCTCATGTCTAGTTAACTAACATAAATCTCTAGTTTAATCTAACCAGGAGTGATTCAAACACCTTCCGAGAATATGTTTTTTTTCTGTGTATTGTTGTATTTAAAATAAGCCATAGATTTTATTCTAGTCTCTTGCTCTGTGTCTCTCCTGCCCAGCAGAGCTTGAGTGAGGATTCTGCTGTGTGTCTGCTGCGTCTGCTTGTGTCTGCCGTTGACGACGGTAGTCTGCTGGAGTGCCGTGCCAGGGCGCCCACCCTCCCTCACCTCACAGCTGCAGACTCCACCAGACTCACCGTCCATTGTGAGAACACCACATTATTTTTATGTTTTACGTGAGGTGCAGGCTCGATCCTCCGTCCAGTAATCCAGAGAAACACACACACACACACACACACACACACACACACACACACACACACACACACACACACACACTACTCCCAGTTATAGTCATCCTTCATGACCCCTCATGCAGTCGATAAGATTTAAACCTAACAAAGCATCATCATACCTCGGATACTTTATTTACTTTTCTCTGGGAACTTATATTGGTTCTTACCAAACCTTCTTTCTAAGTACACTTTAATAATAACTTTCCATCTGTAATTCACGTATTACACTCCACACTTCCCTACTACACTCTTCACAGCTGGAAAAATTTAATAAATAAGCCACCTGCGCAACTCCTGGCTATCTTTATTGTATTGGGTATCTTTTTTATCAGCAATGAAGATATGCAAATGATGAAAATTTGTCTTATTCATCAGCTTGTCAGTAATGTCTGGCATTACTGTAACGATACTATGTGTGGTGTGTGGATGAGCCAGGTGAGGATGCCAGCCACTCTGACCATCAGGATGCCAGCCACTCTGACCATCAGGATGTCAGCCACTCTGACCATCAGGATGCCAGCCACTCTGACCATCAGGATGTCAGCCACTCTGACCATCAGGATGCCAGCCACTCTGACCACCAGGATGCCAGCCACTCTGACCATCAGGATGCCAGCCACTCTGACCACCAGGATGCCAGCCACTCTGACCACCAGGATGCCAGCCACTCTGACCACCAGGATGCCAGCCACTCTGACCACCAGGATGCCAGCCACTCTGACCACCAGGATGCCAGCCACTCTGACCACCAGGATGCCAGCCACTCTGACCACCAGGATGCCAGCCACTCTGACCACCAGGATGCCAGCCACTCTGACCACCAGGATGCCAGCCACTCTGACCACCAGGATGCCAGCCACTCTGACCACCAGGATGCCAGCCACTCTGACCACCAGGATGCCAGCCACTCTGACCACCAGGATGCCAGCCACTCTGACCACCAGGATGCCAGCCACTCTGACCACCAGGATGCCAGCCGCTCTGACCACCAGGATGCCAGCCACTCTGACCACCAGGATGCCAGCCACTCTGACCACCAGGATGCCAGCCACTCTGACCACCAGGATGCCAGCCACTCTGACCACCAGGATGCCAGCTACTCTGACCACCAGGATGCCAGCCACTCTGACCACCAGGACGCCAGCTACTCTGACCACCAGTATGCCAGCCACTCTGACCACCAGGATGCCAGCCACTCTGACCACCAGGATGCCAGCCACTCTGACCACCAGGATGCCAGCCACTCTGACCACCAGGATGCCAGCCACTCTGACCACCAGGATGCCAGCCACTCTGACCACCAGGATGCCAGCCACTCTGACCACCAGGATGCCAGCCACTCTGACCACCAGGATGCCAGCCACTCTGACCACCAGGATGCCAGCCACTCTGACCACCAGGATGCCAGGTACTCTGACCACCAGGATGTCAGCCACTCTGACCACCAGGATGCCAGCCACTCTGACCACCAGGATGCCAGCCACTCTGACCACCAGGATGCCAGCCACTCTGACCACCAGGATGCCAGCCACTCTGACCAACACGATGCCAGCTACTCTGACCACCAGGATGCCAGCTACTCTGACCATCAGGATACCAGCTACTCTGACCACCAGGATGCCAGCCACTCTGACCAACAGGATGCCAGCTACTCTGACCACCAGGATGCCAGCTACTCTGTCTACCAGGTTGCCAACTACTCTGACCACCAGGATGCCAGCCACTTTGACCACCAGGATGTCAGCCACTCTGACCACCAGGATGCCAGCCACTCTGACCACCAGGATGGCAGCCACTCTGACCACCAGGATGCCAGTCACTCTGACCACCAGGATGCCAGCTACTCTGACCACCAGGATGCCAGCTACTCTGACCACCAGGATGCCAGCTACTCTGACCACCAGGATGCCAGCCACTCTGACCAACAGGATGCCAGCTACTCTGACCACCAGGATGCCAGCTACTCTGACCACCAGGATGCCAACTACTCTGACCACCAGGATGCCAGCCACTCTGACCACCAGGATGCCAGCTACTCTGACCACCAGGATGACAGCCACTCTGATCACCAGGATGCCAACTACTCTGACCACCAGGATGCCAGCTACGCTAACCACCAGGATGCCAGCTACTCTGACCACCAGGATGCCAGCCACTCTGATCACCAGGATGTCAGCCACTCTGACCACCAGGATGCCAGCCACTCTGACCACCAGGATGCCAGCCACTCTGACCACCAGGATGCCAGCCACTCTGACCACCAGGATGCCAACTACTCTGACCACCAGGACGCCAGCCACTCTGACCACCAGGATGCCAGCCACTCTGACCACCAGGATGCCAGCCACTCTGACCACCAGGATGCCAGCTACTCTGACCACCAGGATGCCAGCCACTCTGACCACCAGGATGCCAGCTACTCTGACCACCAGGATGCCAGCCACTCTGACCACCAGGATGATAGCCACTCTGATCACCAGGATGCCAGCCACTCTGACCACCAGGATGCCAGCCACTCTGACCACCAGGATGACAGCCACTCTGACCACCAGGATGCCAGCCACTCTGACCACCAGGATGCCAGCTACTCTGACCACCAGGATGCCAGCCACTCTGACCACCAGGATGCCAGCTACTCTGACCACCAGGATGCCAGCCACTGTGACCACCAGGATGCCAGCTACTCTGACCACCAGAATGCCAGCCACTATGACCACCAGGATGCCAGCCACTCTGACCACCAGGATGCCAGCCACTCTGACCACCAGGATGCCAGTCACTCTGACCACCAGGATGCCAGCCACTCTGACCACCAGGATGCCAGCCACTCTGACCACCAGGATGCCAGCCACTCTGATCACCAGGGTGCCAGCCACTCTGACCACCAGGATGCCAGCCACTCTGACCACCAGGATGCCAACTACTCTGACCGCCAGAATGCCAGCCACTCTGACCACCAGGATGCCAGCCACTCTGACCACCAGGATGCCAGCCACTCTGACCACCAGGATGCCAGCTACTCTGACCACCAGGATGCCAGCCACTCTGACCACCAGGATGCCAGCTACTCTGACCACCAGGATGCCAGCCACTCTGACCACCAGGATGCCAGCCACTCTGACCACCAGGACGCCAGCCACTCTGACCACCAGGATGCCAACTACTCTGACCGCCAGAATGCCAGCCACTCTGACCACCAGGATGCCAGTCACTCTGACCACCAGGATGCCAGCCACTCTGACCACCAGGATGCCAGCTACTCTGACCACCAGGATGCCAGCCACTCTGACCACCAGGATGCCAGCTACTCTGACCACCAGGATGCCAGCCACTCTGACCACCAGGATGATAGCCACTCTGACCACCAGGATGCCAGCCACTCTGACCACCAGGATGCCAGCCACTCTGACCACCAGGATGCCAGCCACTCTGACCACCAGGACGCCAGCCACTCTGACCACCAGGATGCCAGCCACTCTGACCACCAGGATGCCAGCTACTCTGACCACCAGGATGCCAGCCACTCTGACCACCAGGATGCCAGCCACTCTGACCACCAGGATGCCAGCCACTCTGACCACCAGGATGCCAGCTACTCTGACCACCAGGATGACAGCTACTCTGACCACCAGGATGCCAGCCACTCTGACCACCAGGATGCCAGCCACTCTGACCACCAGGATGCCAGCTACTCTGACCACCAGGATGCCAGCCACTCTGACCACCAGGATGCCAGCTACTCTGACCACCAGGATGCCAGCCACTTTGACCACCAGGATGCCAGCTACTCTGACCACCAGGATGCCAGCCACTCTGACCACCAGGATGCCAGCTACTCTGACCACCAGGATGCCAGCCACTCTGACCACCAGGATGCCAGCCACTCTGACCACCAGGATGCCAGCCACTCTGACCACCAGGATGCCAGCCACTCTGACCACCAGGATGCCAGCCACTCTGACCACCAGGATGCCAGCCACTCTGACCACCAGGATGCCAGCCACTCTGACCACCAGTATGCCAGCCACTCTGACCACCAGGATGCCAGCCACTCTGACCACCAGGATGCCAGCCACTCTGACCACCAGGATGCCAGCTACTCTGACCACCAGGATGCCAGCCACTCTGACCACCAGGATGCGAGCCACTCTGACCACCAGGATGCCAGCCACTCTGACCACCAGGATGCCAGCCACTCTGACCGCCAGGATGCCAGCCACTCTGACCACCAGGATGCCAGCCACTCTGACCACCAGGATGCTAGCCACTCTGACCACCAGGATGCCAGCCACTCTGACCACCAGGATGCCAGCCACTCTGACCACCAGGATGCCAGCCACTCTGACCACCAGGATGCCAGCCACTCTGACCACCAGGATGCTAGCCACTCTGACCACCAGGATGCCAGCCACTCTGACCACCAGGATGCCAGCCACTCTGACCACCAGGATGCCAGCCACTCTACCCACCAACACGTTAAAATATGCCCAACCACTGACCTCATTCACATTTTTAAAAGGTGTTTTTGCTTGGTCACAACTACAGCACAACCCCCGCCAGAGAGAAATTCTGTAATGAGTACGGACTCACGTAAAGAAAGTTTGTACGACTTTCTCTTTGACACAGAATATTTAGCTCACTGAAGCTCTTGAACTATCTTGTTTCTCTATCTCACATTCATCCCTTGTGCCTCAGATATGCTTTTACTTAATAATATAATTATTATAAGAATATTTCACTCTTTCGTGTCGCATGTTTTAATAGAGTGTTACTGCAGATGTGCCTGAGGCTAGTATTAGCATCACTGGTGTGGGCGGTAGCAGAGAAGCCGGTGTGGGAGGCCAAGCCGGTGTGGGAGGCCAAGCAGGTGTGGGCGACCTGCACGCTGGGGACTCTGCCACGCTCACCTGTACCGCCCGCGCTAACCCACCTGCCTACAACGTTACCTTCATGTTCAATGTAAGTTACATTTCCCTTTAGCCATGTTGAGTCTGAGTTACTTTCACGTGCTCTAATATTCTTTATAAGTCACTTTCACTTTTAGTCGTATTCAGTGTAAGTTACTTTCACTTACAGTGAAAGAAATCTTGCAAGCAAGTGTTAATGGCGAATCCGGAGATACTTGTGTGACCAGTGAAAGATAAACATACATCCTCTATCGTCACTTATACAACACAGTGTAACATTAACATATATCCTCTATCGTCACTTATACAACACAACTACTTGGTAAAGTATTAACGTCGTGGAGTTGATAATGATTATAATAGCGGAGATGATTCTTTTGCAGGGTCGTACTTTGCAGAGGGAACATGTGATCAAGGACGGTAGAACACTCACCTTGCAGCACCTAACCTACAGGGACGCTGGCCTCTACACCTGCCTCGCCTCCAATCCTGAAGGTGACGGCCAGAGCAACGCTGTCACTCTCAACATTGCCTGTAAGTACCTAACCCTGTCAGTATGTACAGTCTAGCGGACGGAGGATCGAGCCTCTGTCATTCCTTGAGCTGAACGACTCACACGAGCTTAACGCTTATAAATAAATAAATAAATAAATAAATGTTTATTTTCTTGCAAAGCTTAGAATGTGTGGTTTATATATTTTAAATGTTGATTACAAGGATGGCTTCTAGCAGGCCTAGGCATTTCGGGCAGATTAATACTAATTCTTACTCTTAATTGACACAGGTTATGGAGCAGTAAATTTTAGTATATCTATTTGCACACTAGGTAGATTTATATTAATGAGGTAGTATAAGACATATAACAATATTACAATTAGTAAACTTAATGATGAGAATGATAAGTCTTGACATGATACACTGTTTTTATTAAAGTTCCTATATTGGGAGAGTTTATTAGACAAACTTAGGCTAACTTAAGATTTATTAGGCAATAGGTAGATTAGAAATTTTATGTTTTCAGTCATTTGGGTGAGTGTAAGTGTAAATTATGGGAAATCACAGATTTCGAGAGTAAGTCTATTTTGTTTTGGTTGTATTCATGCTACGAATACGTGAATAGGTGGTTTTAATGTAGTTAGCTGATGATGGGGTGTGTTAGGGAGATAAGATGTTTTTTAACGGTGGCTTTGATCATGGTGGTTGAGTCTGCAGTTTTAGAGTTTTCAGGCAGGAGTTCCTGATTTTAAGCCCTTTTATGCACACTGAATTTTTGTACAGATTTGGCAGGACACGGGGAATGTCAAAGAGATTTTTGTGTCTGGTATTGTGTCTATGGGTCCTGTCACAACTATCAAGAAAGTGCTTTAGTTCAGGGTTAATATTGGAATTTATGGTTCTGTAAATGTAGCTTGCACAGTAGTAAGTATGGATGTTCTGTACAGTGAGTAAGTTTAGATCTTTGAAGAGTAGGGGGGGGGAGGTGGGTTGCATAGTATTGGACTGCATGATAATTCTTACTGCAGCTTTTTGTTGGGGTATTATTGGCTGTAGGTATGTTGATGGTGTTGATCCCCAGGCACAAACAGCATAGGTGAGGTAGGGATAGATGAGTGAATAGTATAGTGTGAGTAAGGCTGATTGTGGCACGTAGTAACGTATTTTAGAGAGGATCCGAACAGTTTTGGATACTTTTTTGTTATGTGTTGGATATGGATGCTGAATTTCAGGTTACTGTCATGGTGTAGACCCAGGAATTTACCCTCATTATCTTTAGCAATAAGAGTATTGTCAATCACAATGTTCAGTTGTGCAACATCTGCTCTGTTACCAAACATAATATAGAAGGTTTTGTCAGTATTCAGTGTAACTTTATTAGCAATCATCCAGGTTATTTTTTTTTGTAGTTCTTCATTACCAGTGGTGTTGAGTGAGGTCAGATTCACGTAAACAGAATAATAAGGTAAGAGTGATGGTGGTGGTAACAAAAGTGTAATGTTTACCTACACAATAAAACACCAGTGGAAAAGAGATGAAATTTTTAACTCCCACCTGGAGGTGACGAGCCAGTCAGCTGTTTCTTATTTTGTTTACATGTCAAGTACCTTTGAGCTTGTGTTGTCATGATATATTTCCTGCTACACTAGACACATATTTAACTTTTTCTTATTTGATTTTCCCCACTGGGTTTTAATTCTTCACAAGTCTTTCATTTTTCATTTTTTTCACTGACAGCATTTTAAGCTTTCAGTCTGTCTTATCACTGGCACTAACGTGCTATAAACCATTATTCCTTCTTATTAATATCAATAAGATAAACACATTAGCGTAAAAAAAAATACATCTAATTAACCCATATTCAGAAATCAATTCTGACCCATTACTTACAGTCTCTATGGAGATACACAAGTCATATTTTATTATGACTTAATTACCCTTTAAAATCCCAGCAATTTCTCAAAAATATTTAGTTCCACTGTGACCTAAATGCCATTTTCTTTACCAGGTCACAGTTGTGACCGACCAACTTCCAGATGAATTTATAATCCGGCTTCAGCATTTTTTTTTTAGTTGTTGACGACAACATGAAGCCCAGAGTTAATGTATCATAGTTTTAATTGGCATAATAATTATCCTAGTTAGGAATTAATTTATTATCCTCCTCTGACTAGAGTTGTGACGGCCATTGTTTACATCTCTTAAATATGCCGTGTCACTACAAGATCATATGTAACATTTGTTATTGTAGTATATTAATGTATGCAACATTTATACAATAATACGTTAGTTTACGCAGCATTGCTACCATAATAAATTACTTTATACAGCATTACTACAACGATACTTTATTATATTGAATGTTGACTTCAGCTGATGTCTGAAGTAATTATGTTCACTGTACTTATACTTCTGTTACTCATTGTTAGTGCCATTGTCACTTATTACTTGAATATCTTCCGCAGATTCAAGCCCATAGTGTATATACACCCAGATATGTGTATCTGTCAGTGTATATACACCCAAATATGTGTATCTGTCAGTGTATATACACCCAGATATGTGTATCTCTCAGTGTATATACACCCAGATATGTGTATCTGTCAGTGTATATACACCCAGATATGTGTATCTCTCAGTGTATATACACCCAGATATGTGTATCTCTCAGTGTATATACACCCAGAAATGTGTATCTCTCAGTGTATATAAACCCAGAAATGTGTATCTCTCAGTGTATATACACCCAGAAATGCGTATCTCTCAGTGTATATACACCCAGAAATGTGTATCTCAAAGTATATACACCCAGAAGTGTGTATCTCTCAGTGTATATACACCCAAAAGTGTGTATCTCTCAGTGTATATACACTCAGAAGTGTGTATCTCTCAGTGTATATACACCCAGAAGTGTGTATCTCTCAGTGTATATACGCTAAGAGATCAATTACAATTTTAGTCACCAAACCAACATTGACTCAGCTGAGGTATAGTGCGACTTTAATGACTAGCATTAAGTCCGTGAACTTTAAACTTAACTAATTTATACTGCTACATTATGAGAAAACCTCTCTCATAGTGATGGGTGATTTTTTTTTAGTTTCAAGCCTATCGACTACACGAAGGCTCCATGATGCTTGTACTCCAACAGTGAAGAATTTTTCACTTCATCAAATTTCTCAGTGAGAAATACACACCTCTCCGTGTATATACACAGGCGCATACACACCTCTCGGTGTACGTGTAATAACACATACAAGCTAATGGTGTATATACACTGGCATGTACACACATCTCGATGTACATGAACTGACACATACACATCTCTGGGGTGTACATACACTCACATATACACACCTGTCGGTGTACATACAATCTTGTGTGTATATGTATGTATATGTCTTATTACCAGTCTTGGTCACCTGTACAGACAGACCTGTGTGTGCGTGGGAGAGTGCCAGGGAGGTGGTGGCACTGCCTGGGGAGGTAGTGGTGTTGGAGTGTCAAGTGTCAGCCTCTCCACCACAAGTCTCCTATACTTGGGAGACTATCTCCAACATCAACAAGGAGGAGGTAAATACAACTGCATGAATAACAGTGATTATGTGTGAGTGAGTTGAATGATGATGAAAGTATTTTCTTTTTGAGGATTTCTTTCTTTTTGGGTCACCCTGCCTCGGTGGGAGACGGCCGACTTGTTAATATATATATATATATATATATATATATATATATATATATATATATATATATATATATATATATATATATATATATATATATATATATATATATATATATATATATATATATATATATATATATATATATATATATATATATATATATATATATATATATATATATATATATACATACATACATACATACATACATACATATATACATGAGAAAGTGCTGAACCCGTAGGGATCACAGCGCCATTGTAATGGGAAGTAATTCGGTTTGATGCGAGGAAAGGGGGATGACTCCAGTTCCTCTAATCAAGAGCCCGTCAGCATCAACAAGGCACTCTGCTTGAAGGATCTAGCGTGTTAATTGTGTGATGGTTTTGTAAGTGGCGGCTGACCACCATCAGTAGGAATATGTCACAATACCGGGGTTGGAATGATAATATGTCACAATACCGGAGTTGGAATGATAATATGTCACAATACCGGGGTTGGAAGATTAATAACTCAGAATGACTGTATCTGTCAGGAGGTTGGAGTCCCACTCTACCACGAGGATGACGGGCTGACCTCCATGGGGTGGCTGAGGGCTGACAATGTCAGCGGTGGCAGCCAGCAGGCACAGTGCCGCCCCAGCAATGCAATGGGTGTCACTCACCGGCCCTGTGTCTTCAACATTCTGCTAACAGGTCAGTCTTTCTCTCTCTCTCTATGTCTCTCTCTCTCTATATATATATCTCTCTCTCTCTGTTTCTCTCTCTGTCTCTGTCTCTGTCTCTGTCTGTCTTGTCTGTCTGTCTGTTTCTGTCTGTCTGTCTGTCTCTCTCTCTGTCTCTCTCTCTCTCTCTGTTTCTCTCTTTGTCTCTGTCTCTGTCTCTGTCTGTCTGTCTGTCTGTCTGTCTGTCTGTCTGTCTGTCTGCCTGTCTGTCTGTCTGTCTGTCTCTCTCTCTGTTCTTATCATTCCTATATTGCCAAGTTATCATCACTATTATGTATCCTCAGCATTGGTATTATAATTACTATTAGTAATTTAATTATTTTTGTTATTATCATTATTGTTCTTAATTATTATTAATATTGTTACCATTATTATTTCCATTATTATCACTATTATTATCATTATTATCAGTTAGTTTAATATCTTTAATATGCACCCCAGACCTGTGGGTGGTAGTTAATACATTACAGAGGTACATAATGGGTCCAGGGACTGTACCTCAACATTACAGAGGTACATAATGGGTCCAGGGACTGTAATTCAACATTACAGAAGTACATAATGGGTCCAGGGACTGTACCTCAACATTACAGAGGCACATGATGGGTCCAGGGAATGTACCTCAACATTACAGACGTACATGATGGGTCCAGGGACTGTACCTCAACATTACAGAGGTACATAATGGGTCCAGGGACTGTACCTCAACATTACATAGATACATAATGGGTCCAGGGACTGTACCTCAACATTACAGAGGTACATAATGGGTCCAGGGACCGGGCCTCAACATTACAGAGGTACACAATGGGTCCAGGGACCGGGCCTCAACATTACAGAGGTACATAATGGGTCCAGGGACTGTGCCTCAAAGGTATGATAGCTGAACAAGTTACAAAGGTAATGAATCATCTACACGTCTATACGTGGTCCAGAAACTGGCTCCTAGAATTTAACCCCGCCAAATGCAAAGTCATGAAGATCGGAGGAGGGCAAAGAAGACCGCAGACAGAGTATAGGCTAGGTGGCCAAAGGCTGCAAACCTCACTCAAGGAGAAAGACCTAGGAGTGAGTATAATACCGAGTACATCGCCAGAAGCACACATTAACCAGATAACTGCTGCGGCATATGGGCGCTTGGCAAACCTGAGAATAGCGTTCCGGTACCTCAGTAAGGAATCGTTCAAGACTTTATACACTGTGTGCGTCAGGCCCATACTGGAGTACGCAGCACCAGTTTGTAACCCATACCTGGTCAAACACGTCAAGAAATTAGAGAAAGTGCAAAGGTTTGCAACAAGGCTAGTTCTAGAGCTAAGGAAAATGTCCTATGAAGAAAGGTTAAGGGAAATCAGTCTGACAACATTGGAGGACAGGAGGGTCAGGGGAGACATGATAACGACATACAAAATACTGCGTGTAATAGACAAGGTGGACAGAGACAGGATGTTCCAGAGATGGGACACAAACAAGGGGTCACAATTGGAAGCTGAAGACTCAGATGAGTCAAAGGGATGTTAGGAAGTATTTCTTCAGTCATAGAGTAGTTAGGAAGTGGAATAGTCTGGCAAGCGATGTAGTGGAGGCAGGAACTATACATACTTTTAAGACGAGGTATGATAAAGCTCATGGAGCAGGGAGAGAGAGGACCTAGTAGCGGTCGGTGAAGAGGCGGGGCCAAGAGCTGAGTCTCGACCCCTGCAACCACAATTAGGTGAGTACAGTTAGGTGAGTACATGATTACAATCATTAACAAATTACAAACCATCATTATTATTATGATCATTTGAAAATACAAAGGTTGAATAACCTGATTAAAACACAACGTGTGAGTGTAAAACACAGTGTGTACTCACCTATTTGTACTCACCTATTTGTGGTTGCAGGGGTCGAGTCTTAGCTCCTGGCCCCGCCTCTTCACCGGTTGCTACTAGGCCCTCTCTCTCCCCGCTCCATGAGCTTTATCAAACCTCGTCTTAAAACTGTGTATGGTTCCTGCCTCCACTACGTCATTTTCTAGGCTATTCCACTGCCTTACAACTCTATGACTGAAGAAATACTTCCTACTATCTCTCTGACTCATTTGTGTCTTCAACTTCCAATTGTGGCCTCTTGTTTCTGTGTCCCCTCCCTGGAACATCCTGTCCTTGTCCACCTTGTCTATTCCACGCAGTATTTTATATGTCGTTATCATGTCTCCCCTGACCCTCCTGTCCTCCAGTGTCGTCAGGCCGATTTCCCTTAATCTTTCTTCATAGGACATTCCCCTTAGCTCTGGAACTAACCTTGTTGCAAACCTTTGTACTTTCTCTAGTTTCTTGACGTGCTTTATCAAGTGCGGGTTCCAAACAGGTGCTGCATACTCCAGTATGGGCCTGACATACACGGTGTACAGTGTCTTGAATGATTCCTTACTAAGGTGTCGGAATGCTGTTCTCAGGTTTGCCAGGCGCCCATATGCTGCAGCAGTTATCTGATTGATGTGTGCTTCCGGAGACATGCTCGGTGTTATACTCACCCCAAGATCTTTCTCCTTGAGTGAGGTTTGCAGTCTTTGGCCACCTAGCCTATACTCTGTCTGTGGTCTCCTGTGCCCTTCCCCTATCTTCATGACTTTGCATTTGGCAGGATTAAATTCGAGAAGCCATTTGCTGGACCAGGTGTCCAGTCTGTCCAGGTCTCTTTGAAGTCCTGCCTGGTCCTCATCAGATTTAATTCTCCTCATTAACTTCACATCATTTGCAAACAGGGACACTTCTGAGTCTAACCCTTCCGTCATGTCGTTCACATATACCAAAAATAGCACTGGTCCTAGGACCGACCCCTGTGGGACCCCGCTCGTCACAGGTGCCCACTGTGATACATCATTACGTACCATGACTCGTTGTTGCCTCCCTGTCAGGTATTCTCTGATCCATTGCAGTGCCCTTCCTGTTATATGCGCCTGATGCTCTAGCTTCTGCACTAATCTCTTGTGAGGAACTGTGTCAAAGGCCTTCTTGCAGTCCAAGAAGATGCAATCAACCCACCCCTCTCTCTCTTGTCTTACTTCTGTTATTTTATCATAAAACTCCAGAAGGTTTGTGACACAGGATTTGCCTTCCGTGAATCCGTGCTGGTTGGCATTTATACTCCTGTTCCGTTCCAGGTGCTCCACCACTCTCCTCCTGATAATCTTCTCCATAATTTTGCATACTATACACGTCAATGACACAGGTCTATAGTTTAGTGCCTCTTTTCTGTCTCCTTTTTTGAAAATGGGAACTACATTTGCTGTCTTCCATACCTCAGGTAGTTGCCCAGTTTCCAGGGATGTGTTGAAGATTGTGGTAAGTGGTACGCACAACATATCTGCTCCCTCTCTAAGGACCCATGGAGAGATGTTGTCCGGTCCCATTGCCTTTGAGGTATCGATGTCCCTTAGCAGTTTCTTCACCTCCTCCTCATCTGTATGTATGTCGTCCAACACTTGTTGGTGTATTCCTTGTTGGTGTCCCCATCTGGTCTGTCCCCCCAGAGTCCTTCCTGTCTCTACTGTAAATACTTCCTTAAATCTCGTGTTGAGCTCCTCACATACCTCTTGATCGTTTCTTGTGAGTTCCCCACCTTCTTTCCTCAGCCTTATCACCTGGTCCTTGACTGTTGTCTTCTTCCTAATGTGGCTATACAGCAGTTTCGGGTCAGATTTGACTTTCGATGCTATGTCGTTTTCATACTGTCTCTGGGCCTCCCTCCTTATCTGCGCATACTCGTTTCTGGCTCTTCTACTAATCTCCTTGTTTTCCTGGGTCCTATGCCTCCTGTACCTTTTCCATTCTCTGTTGCACTTAGCTTTTGCCTCCCTACACCTTCGGGTAAACCAAGGACTCGTCTTGGTCTTCCTATTATTTCTGTTTCCCTTGGGAACAAAACTTTCCTCTGCCTCCTTGCACTTTGTTTGTTGTGTGTGTGTGTGTGTGTGTGTGTGTGTGTGTGTGTGTGAAACAGTGAGTTTAAAACTCAGTGTGAGTTTATTTAGGAACAGGTACATATAAGTACAAACGTTTCACAGAGGTCATTCCAAAGAAAGTGGTTACTAGTGCCTGGTTACCATAGCTCCATTGCTAGCTCACTCAGCTCACCCATTGAGGTCCGGGGATCGATCCCCGGTATGAGTGGAAACATTAGGACATGTTTCCTTAAGACACCTGCTGTCCCTGTTCACCCATCAGTAAAATAGGTATCTGGGTATTAGTCGACTGGTGTGAGTCGCATCCTGGGGACAAAACTAACCTAATTTGCCCGAAATACTCAGCATGACAAGGGGTTTTCTATATAGTAGTATATAATTGATGTCAGGTAGGCCTATATACCTTGTACATGGACTCCAATGGAAATAAATCACTCTGACTTTTTTGGGTTATCCCAGGTTATCTACACATATGCTGTTATGTATAATAATCTATGTAACTGTATTTGTGTATACCTGAATAAACTTACTTATTTACTTAACTAAAAATGATTTTATGGGCTAGTTTGTCTTAATTTATCAAAGAAAATATTCCTGTGGAAAGTGCAGTTTTCTATACAACATTTGAAGGTAAACTACAGTGTTTTATTCACGTTGTTAAATATGTAATTATAGTTAAGCAAGTTTATTTAGGTACAGTGTACTATGACTGAAGATTTTATTTGGGTTATTAACCAGACGTGTTAGTATTCTAGGATAACCTAACCAAGCCACTATGTCTGGTTTATTAGTACTGGGATCCTTTGATCCTCTTCCCCAGGATGCTGTCCACACCAGTCGACTAACATCCATGTACCTACTTAATGCTAGGTGAACAGGGGCAGCAGGTGTATGGAAACATGCTCAGTGTCCACCCATGCCGGAATGGAACCCGGGTCTCTTAGATGTTAGCCGAAGACACTACCGCTTGCTCTTGTAGGCTGTCAGTTATGACCTTCCTTTGTTTTTAATTATTATAACAATCTTTATTTCTACAAGAATATGAGACAATTATTAAAATCCTAGCTGATATCACTGACACAAAGTGTCCATGATCGATCCCCGAGCTCTCAGTGGGCGAACTGAGTACGCTACCAGCCGAGCCACAAGCTTCTACACCTGTACTGAGATTAAAGTCGAATTTATTTTCTTCTTATTATTATTTCTTATGCCAAATAAAAATTTAACTCGGATTAGGTGATTTAAAATTACCAGCTTAGGTATTTTTCATTCGTAGTTGATATTGTCCAGGCATGATACCTGGAGTTTACCTGAAGAGGGATTCGGGGGTCAACGCCCCCGCGTCCCGGTCTGAGACCAGGCCTCATGATAAGACAGGATTTTGTTCATATTTTTTACCCCGGACGGATAGCCACCCAAGAACGTCTGTGCGTCATCGAGAACTGTCTGTGTTATTTCTGTTGTGATCCTTCAGTCTTTTTCTGAAGGATGCTACATACACCAGTCGACTAACACCCAGGTACCTACTTGCTTGCTAGGTGAACGGGGACAGCAGGTATAAAGAAAGACGCCCAATGTTTCGAACCACAGACACTGTGTATGAGGCGAGAGCGTTGTCTACCAGGCCACGGGAACTAAAACTTGCTTAACTGTATTTTCGAAACAGTTTCATCACATACACAAATAACCCGCACATAACAGAGAGAAGCTTATAAACGTTGTAAGCAGTAAATACATGGAAATACACAGACTACAAAAGTGCAACAAACACTGATCATTGAAACAGAAGTCGAAATTTGTTTTAAAAATATACAGAAAAAAAAATAATGGATTCAAAACTTCATTGTAAGCAAAGAATTTCGGGCATAAATCCACCCACGTACACTGAGTCTGCTGAGGAGGGCCTCAGTGTAAGGCAGAAATATCCAGGACTTGTAATATTTTCTGATTCATTGTCTCCTTGTGTAGTCTTGCGTGTTGTGCATCCACACACACATAAAAACATTATGCCGAGTCCGTACAAAGGTTTCAGAGTAGCCATGAGACGATCAAAGAGATGGCCTGTGGCCTGGTGGCACATGCTCTCGCTTCACACGGCGAACGTCCGGCTTCGATTCCCGGCGAGGGTAGAAACATTGGGCGTGTTTCCTTACACCGGTTGTCTATGTTCACCCATAAGTAAAATGGGTACCTGGGAGTTAGTGGACTGGTGTAGGTCGCATCCTGGGACTAAAACTGACCTACCTTGCCCGAAATGCTCAGCATAACGAGCGACTTTCTATATAGTAGTATGTCATTGATGTCAGCTAGGACTGTATACCTTGTACATGTACTTGTAGTAAATCAATATATTATTATATTATTATTGTTATGACCAGAGTGAGACCAGTCCTGACCAACACTCACCAACTCATTTAATAACGTCAGTTTTTGACGTTTTGCTCAATTTCATTTTTTAAACGTTTCGTATTTTCTCTGGTTTTTAAGTCAGGTTAGGTTAATTTAGATTAAATTTGGCTAAGTTATGTAAAACTATTAAAAGCGTATGTTTAACCACTTACGTCAGACGTATCATAGCCTAGAAAAACAGACTATGATGTCTGACAACAAGGTGATGGAGGAAATAAACGAAACGTTCAGCTTTGAACGTTCATTATCCTTGGTGCGAGACTGAGCCGTCTTGAGTAGCACTGATGAGGGGACTGGGGATCAGAAGCAATGCATGATGCTCCTCTGCTGTATGCCGTTTCCATTCTATTATAAGGAGCAACAAACCTACATCGGTTCTCTAGGTTAAAGAGGCTTGACTTCTCCCTCATTAACACCACAGACAGGTGAGTACACTTTTATTATAAATAAAACCGATAAATCACTAAAAATCTATTTCGTTTACTTTTCCCACCAGATGTAGACCAAACAATAATAATAATAATCTTTATTTACTACATGTACAAGGTATACAGTCCATAGCTGACATCAATGGCATATTACTATATAGAAAGCCGCTTGTTATGCTGAGCATTTCTGGCAAATTAGGTCAATTATGTCCCAGGATGCGACCCACACCAGTCGACTAACACCCAGGTACCCATTTTATGGATGGATGAACATAGACATGGTGTTAAGGAAACACGTCCTAATATTTCCACCCGTATTGGAGATCGACCCCTGGACCTCAGTGTGTGAGATGAGTGCACTAGCAATCGAGCTACGGGTAAACTCTGCTAAATGGACAATTGTAACATCTTGCGTCATTATTTATTGGAATGCGATAAAATTAATGAATTCAGAGACAACTCACGCAGAAATATTCAAGTAATATCAAAGTATTTTATTAACAGTAGTATATTCTCTTTCTCTCTCTCTCTCTCTCTCTCTCTCTCTCTCTCTCTCTCTCTCTCTCTCTCTCTCTCTCTCTCTCTCTTGTCTATCATTCTGGAAAAATGCTCTGACTTGCCCACTGTAAGTAACGTATTTCCACTTAAACTTTGTGTGTGAGTGAGGTAATTTACATCTGCGAAAGCAACTCATTACGACTGTAACAATGTGTAGACATGTAAATAGTTCATTACTTCTGTAACTTGTTCAACTATCAAAACTTTGGGGCCCAGTCCCTGGACCCATTATGTACCTCTGTAATGTTGAGGTACAGTCCCTGGACCCATTATGTACCTCTGTAATGTTGAGGTACAGTCCCTGGACCCATTATGTACCTCTGTAATGTTGAGGTACAGTCCCTGGACCCATTATGTACCTCTGTAATGTTGAGGTACAGTCCCTGGACCCATTACGTACCTCTGTAATGTTGAGGTACAGTCCCTGGACCCATTATGTACCTCTGTAATCTTTTGACTACCACCCACAGGATGGGTCTGGGGAGTATGTTAAAGTTATTAAAAAAAAAAATTCTGCTTTCTTGCCACAGGAGAGCCGAGCACTCTGGTCGGTTGTTATTATCATGACGTCACAACCGACTCTGCCAGCGTCACCTGTTCACCTGGAACACCTTCCAGTCACCTTCCTGAGACCTACCATATTGAGGTGAGCCCCTTAGGGAAACCTCTTAAAGGACCCCAATGGAAATAAGTCACTTTGTCTGATTTTCTTGGGTTATCTCAGGTTCTCTACATATATGCTTCTATGTACGATAATATATGTAACTGTATTTGTGTATACCTGAATAAACTTACTTACTTACTTACTAAGGTAATCCTATTACCTGAGCTCCAACAGCAAAGAAATTTTGAGATCTGAAGGGCTCTCTGGCCTGATAGACCACTCAGCTCACCTGGAAATAAAAATAATAAAAGAACACATGAAACATCCAAAGCAAAATTAAAGAGAATAAACATTATCATCATCGTCACAAGACATAACCTGAGCTCCATAGGTCAACATTTAAGGTGAGCTGCAGTAGAAGACAATATTGCTGAGGAGACGGGAACTTGCTGTGTACAAAAAAAATGAGATATGTGGAATAGGATGAGGAAGATTGAACGATATATATATATATATATATATATATATATATATATATATATATATATATATATATATATATATATATATATATATATATATATATATATATATATATATATATATATATATATATATATATATATATATATATATATATATATATATATATATATATATATATATATATATATATATATATATATATATATATATATATATGCAAAACAACCACTCTGAAAGAATAGAGAAATTCCAAGCGCTTTCATGACTACTCACATTATCAAGGAACTATGAAAGTAAAGCATCCAAGGAAGGTATATAAGGGGTCTGGCCAATACCTCACTATCAGATCCCACAACGGTTAAACACCTGACGCGCGCCGGCCCAACTGGACAGGTCCTTTGCACAACCCACCAACAAACTATTCTACCCAAGAAAATTTTAAAAATTATTATTTGTCCAGTGTATTATTAAATTCTTCCCAAATTCTATTAATTATAAATGGATCTAATTAATATAAACCAAAGGAAATATTCATAGTATTGTCAAAACTGCTTTTTATGAAACAAGATTCAATTATATGTTTGTGGGTTGTGCAAAGGACCTGTCCAGTTGGGTCGGCGCGCGTCAGGTGTTTAACCGTTGTGGGATCTGATAGTGAGGTGTTGCCCAGACCCCTTATATACCTTCCTTGGATGCTTTACTTTTATAGTTCCTTGATAATGTGAGTAGTCATGAAAGCGCTTGGAATTTCTCTATTCTTTCAGAGTGATTGTTTTGCATATTCTGAAATCACCTGTTTACTGTGATCTTATTGCATATATATATATATATATATATATATATATATATATATATATATATATATATATATATATATATATATATATATACATATATATATATATATATATATATATATATATATATATATATATATATATATATATATATATATATATATATATATATATATATAAACACTGATCTCTGGCTGAAGGAGACTCAAACCTACGAACCTTGTTCCTAGGTTCGTAGGTTCAAGTCTCCTTCAGCCAGAGATCAGTGTTTGTGTATATTTCGCCTGCTCTTGCGAATTCCTTGCATTGTTAATATCTCTAGTAAGGCTGATGCATGCAGGGGATGAGATGAAAAGCTGTAAGCCTTCTCCCTGAAAGCTGGCTACCTTGGATCAAAGTCTAGCGCAAGCTGGACTCCAAGGTATTGGTCCAGTGTGGGTAGATTGGTAAAGCACTGCGTACCTTGTTCCAAGGTTCGTAGGTTCGAGTCTCCTTCAGCCAGAGATCAGTGTTTGTGTATATTTCGCCTGCTCTTGGGAATTCCTTGCTTATATATATATATACATATATATATATATATATATATATATATATATATATATATATATATATATATATATATATATATATATATATATATATATATAACAAAAATTCTATTTAAAATTTTAATATTAGTGTAAAAATATGATAGGTGCATTTAGCACAGGTGTCACAAATGTGGATGGAGTCAGAGGTAGTGAAGAAGAAGAAGAAGAAGAAGAAGAAGGAGAAGAAGAAGAAGAAGAAGAAGAAGAAGAAGAAGAAGAAAAAGAAGAAGAAGAAGAAGAAGAAGAAGAAGAAGAAGAAGAAGAAGAAGAAGAAGAAGAAGAAGAAGAAGAAGAAGAAGAAGAAGAAGAAGAAGAGGAAGAAGAAGGACAAGAAGAAGAGGAAGAAGAAGATGAAAAGTTATCCAGGATTAGTAACGCTGGATGGAGGGATAATAACCCAGGATAATCCAAGAAAGCCATCCAGGATGACTTATTTCTACTGGGGCTCTCTCTAAGGCCCTCCCCCAGGATGTGACAAAGAATCGTGGACCAATTTTTAGGCTTCTATTTACTGCTAGGTAACAGAAGGTGTAAGAAGACTTGTCCACATACCTCGCCCTGACCAGACTCATCCCAGGTTCCTTCCAGATACTAATAGTCATTAATACACGTTTTACATGTAACGGAAAACTAATATACATTTTTTTTACGTAGCAAAACTGGATACATCAGCAGTTTACTGCTACCCTATTCTGTATGATAGTTACACAGTGCGAACAAAAGCAAACTATTCCCCTGTCATATTCCATCACACAGAATGGGACTCATACAAGGTGATGAAATCTGCCAGCCTGAGCTGGCAGATTTCAGTAGGGCAATAAGGATACCGTCAAGAATCCCATTAAGAGTTCATCACTAAGGGAGGTTCATAGGTGAGAGAACTCTAAGGTCCTTCCGGTGTAGCAATGTACAACAACCATCATATAAGTCATCACAGGACGAAATATTTACACTAGATCAAAGTGGTGACTTGTAGTTTAGTGGTAGAATACTCAATTCACAATCGAGAGAGTAGGTCGACAAATAGGTACCTGAGTAAGAGTTGGGTGTTGTGGGTGACATCCTAGGGAAGGACTCCAAGGGAATATGCTATATCTATTTGTTTACAAGGATTTTCCTGGCTAATGACCCTGAAAATTCTTCTTTTTCTTCTTCATCTTCTCCATATTACAGGTACGGGAGGCCTCCGAGGTGCTAGCAGTGTATAACAGCACGAAGCCCAAGTTCAACCTGACTTCGCTGACACCAAGTCGTGACTACGTGTTATCCATGTATGCTACTCATGCCAAGGGTCGCGGTCACCAGACCACACTACTCATGAGAACCCGCACTCCAATGGCTGAGCAAGTCGCACCTGAGAGAGTAGACCTACCTGTCACCTGTGAGTACTTTTGTTTTAAACAAAATCAGTAACGCACACAGGGTGTGGCTATCCTTTTCCATATGACAGTTATATTGTGGGAGCACCAGTAGTGTGTGACTACACTATTCTACATGATAGTTCCACTGTGAGAGCACCAGCAGTGTGTGGCTACACTATTCTACATGATAGTTCCACTGTGAGAGCACCAGCAGTGTGTGACTACACTATTCTACATGATAGTTCCACTGTGAGAGCACCAGCAGTGTGTGACTACACTATTCTACATGATAGTTCCACTGTGAGAGCACCAGCAGTGTGTGACTACACTATTCTACATGATAGTTCCACTGTGAGAGCACCAGCAGTGTGTGACTACACTATTCTACATGATAGTTCCACTGTGAGAGCACCAGCAGTGTGTGACTACACTATTCTACATGATAGTTCCACTGTGAGAGCACCAGCAGTGTGTGACTACACTATTCTACATGATAGTTCCACTGTGAGAGCACCAGCAGTGTGTGACTACACTATTCTACATAATAGTTCCACTGTGAGAGCACCAGCAGTGTGTGACTACACTATTCTACATGATAGTTCCACTGTGAGAGCACCAACAGTGTGTGACTACACTATTCTACATGATAGTTCCACTGTGAGAGCACCAGCAGTGTGTGACTACACTATTCTACATGATGGTTCCACTGTGAGAGCACCAGCAGTGTGTGACTACACTATTCTACATGATAGTTCCACTGTGAGAGCACCAGCAGTGTGTGACTACACTATTCTACATGATAGTTCCACTGTGAGAGCACCAGCAGTGTGTGACTACACTATTCTACATGTTAGTTCCACTGTGAGAGCACCAGCAGTGTGTGACTACACTATTCTACATGATAGTTCCACTGTGAGAGCACCAGCAGTGTGTGACTACACTATTCTACATGATAGTTCCACTGTGAGAGCACCAGCAGTGTGTGACTACACTATTCTACATGTTAGTTCCACTGTGAGAGCACCAGCAGTGTGTGACTACACTATTCTACATGATAGTTCCACTGTGAGAGCACCAGCAGTGTGTGACTACACTATTCAATATGATAAATAGTTAATGTGGGGGAAAATTAACTATGTTTTCCTCTCATGTTCTGACATGATTGGTTTCATACATCAGGCAATAACATTTGTCAGTCTCAGCTGGGAGGTTTCATTAGTGCGATGAACTTATCGTCACAGATCTGGTCACAGACCTGGTCGCAGACCTGGTCACAGACCGGGCTGCGGGGGCGTTGACCCCTGAAACCCTCCCCAGGTTTACTCCAGGTAAATATTCCCTTCGCGTGGTTAGTAGTTTTACGTTCTACATTAAAAAAATAATACGTTATTGGTGATGTATGTAAACTAAAATACACACAATATGTGGAGCATGTAAACAAGAGACAAAAGCAGATGAGTTCCGACTCCAGTTTCTTGGTTAGTTGCGAATATTTCCAACGACTGTATTGTGGGTTTTGGTCTTTTTTAAATGCCTATTACTGAGGCCCTCTTCAGCAGAAAGAAAAGTACCTCAATTGTAGGAGGAAATATATAGTACTTGTCTTATCTTTTGCTTTGTCTTCGCATGGGTCTGTATTTGCATTAGTATATATTCTAGATAGATGAATTCATATATTTAAGGAAATTTAATGTTAGTTAATAATAATAATAATAATAATAATAATAATAATAATAATAATAATAATAATAATAATAATAATAATAATAATAATAATAATAAATAAATAAATATAGACTTATACAGTTGTGAGATTATGTACAACTTAAGTAAATCTTTGGTTTATCTGAAGCAGTGAAGAATGCAGGGAAGGATCTGGTGCAGTCTGCAGAGTCTCCACAACAGGTAAACAAGTGGAGGAGTGTGAGTGTGGGTGTGGTCGTGGGTGTTGTGGTGGGTATTGCAGTGGTAGTCACAGGAGTGGTTACTTGCCGTGCCCGCCGTACCCAGGCCTCCTTCTCTACCCAGACACAACAACGAACCTCTCAAGATCCCTTACTGGAACTACAAGAGGCCGGTCTCTCTCACGCCTGTACTAGACACCAGTCCTGTGGTAGGTCCAGCACTTCACTACATTACAATGTTTTTGCCTCATTCAACTCAGTGTTCATCTCTTGTCTACATATATCTATATACTTCTTCCCCTGAGTGCACTAATTCTATGTTTCATGTTAGTTTAATACCTTTTTATGTACCACAGACACATCCTGTGGGTGGTAGTCAAAGATTCCAGAGACACATAATAGGTTCAGGGACTGTACCTCAACATAACAGAGACACGTAGTGGGTCCAGTGACTGTACCTCAACACTACAGAGACACACAGTGGGTCCAGGGACTGTACCTCAACACTACAGAGACACACAGTGGGTCCAGGGACTGTTCCTCAACATTATAGAGACACATAATGGGTCCAGGGAATGTACCTCAACATTACAGAGACACATAATGGGTTCAGGGACTGTACTTCAACATTACAGAGGTACAGAATGGGTCCAGTGACTGTACCTCAACATTACAGAGACACATAATGGGTCCAGTGACTGTACCTCAACATTACAGAGGTACAAAATGGGTCCAGTGACTGTACCTCAACATTACAGAGACACATAGTGGCTCCAGGGACTGTACCTCAACATTACAGAGGTACATAATGGGTCCAGTGACTGTACCTCAACATTACAGAGGTACATAATGGGTCCAGTGACTGTACCTCAACATTACAGAGGTACATAATGGCTCCAGGGACTGGGCCGCTGTTTCAAGGCCACAGGAAGATGTTACCACGTTATAATAATAATAATAATAATAATAATAATAATAATAACATCCAGTAGTAATTTCTTTCGTTTCTCATGAACATTATACGCCAGGTGACTAGGTTAAAATTTTAAATATTTAAAGTGTCATGTGTACACTTTCTGGAACATGTTTAGTCTCGCTCATTACTCTTCCAGTACTGTGATTTTATGGTCTTTTTTTATTCTTCGTGTTTAGTCTTACATTTAGTTTGCGTTTAATAAAATTTTTTTTTCAATGTTTCTTTCTTCCACGTCATTATATTAATATATTTCTAATTTGTTTGGATCTCTGGCATGTCTGGGCTGGCAACACTTCCTGTAATGGCTCCAAGTTCTTAATATGTTTTTATATGACTCCGATACCTTCCTTCTGGTAGGTCTTTTATATTAAATAAACTGTGTGTGTACTCACCTAATTCACCTAATTGTACTCACCTAATTACGGTTGCAGGGGTCGGGTCACAGCTCTCCTGGCCCCGCCTCTTCGCTGGTGGCTACTAAGTCCACTCTCTCTCCCTGCTCTATCAGTTTTATCGTATCTCTTCTTAAAGTTATATGTGGTACCTGCCTCCACTACATCATTCTCCATATTGTTCCACTTCCTGACAACTCTATGACTGAAAAAATACTTCCTTACATCCCTGTGACTTATCTGAGTCTTCAACTTCCAGTTGTTACCTCGTGTTGCTGTGTCCCATTTTCGAACCATCCTGTCCCTCTTCACCTTGTCAGTTCCTCTCAGTATTTTATATGTCGTTATCAAGTTGTCCCCTATCCCTCCTGTCCTCGTGTCGTCTGATTGATTTCTCTTAATCTATCCTTGTAGGACAAACCCCCTCAGCTCTAGGACTAGTCTTGTTGCAAACTTTTGTGCTTTCTCTAGTTTCATGACGTGCCTCCCCAGGTGTGGGTTCCATACTGGTGCTGCATACTCCAATATTAGCCTGACGTACACGGTGTACAAAGTCTTGAACGATTCCTTATTAAGGTGTCGAAACACTATTCTTAGGTTTGCCAGGCACCCATATGCTACAGCAGTTATTTGGTTGATGTGTGCCTCAGGAGATGTGCTCGGTATTATACTCACCCCAAGATCCTTTTCCTTGAGTGAGATTTGCGGTCTTTGGCCACCTAGCCTATACTCTGTCTGCGGTCTTCTTTGCCCTTCCCCGATCTTCATGACTTTGCATTTGGCAGGGTTAAATTCGAGTAGCCAGTTGTTCAACCAGGCTTGCAGCGTGTTCAGGTCTCTTTGTAGTCCTGCCTGATCCTCATCCGATTTAATTCTCATTAACTTCACATCATCTGCAAATAGGGACACTTCTGAGTTTATCCCTTCCGTCATGTCATTCACTGTCATTCATGTATACCAGAAATAGCACTGGTCCTATGACTGTCGCCTGTGGAATCCCGCTCGTCACAGGCGCCCACTCTGACACCTCGTCATGTACCATTACTCATTATTGCCTCCCTGTCAGGTATTTTCTGATTCATTGCAGTGCTTTTCCTGCTATGCATGCCTGGTCCTCTAGCTTTTACACTAATCTCTTGTGAGGAACTGTGTCAAAGGCCTTCTTGCAGTCCAAGAAAATGCAATCTACCCACCCCTCTCTCTCGTGTCTTACTCCTGTTATTTTGTCATAAAACTCCAGAAGGTTTGTGACACAGGATTTTCCTTCCCTGAATCCATGCTGGTTGTCGTTTATAAGCTTGTTCTGTTCCAGGTACTCCACCACTCTCCTCCTGATAATCTTCTCCATGACTTTGCATACTATACACGTCAGTGACACTGGTCTGTAGTTTAGTGCCTTGTGTATGTCTCCTTTCTTAAAAAGATGACTATATTTGCTGTCTTCTATACCTCAGGTAGTTGCCCAGTTTCAATGGATGTGTTGAAAATTGTTGTTAGTGGCACACACAGCATCTCTGTTCCCTCTCTAAGGACCCATGGAGAGATGTTACCCAGTCCCACCGCCTTTCAGGTATCAAGGTCACTTAGCAGCTTCTTCACCTCCTCCTCGGTTGTGTGTATTTCATCAGCACTTGTTGGTATATCCCTTGTTGGTGTACCCCCACTATTCTGACTTTCCGGAGTCCTTTCTATCTCCACTATAAATACTTCCTTAAATATCTTGTTGAGCTCCTCACATACTTCTTAGTCATTTCTTGTGAGCTCCTCACCTTCCTTCCTCAGCCTTATTACCTGGTCCTTGACTGCTGTCTTCCTCCTGATGTGACTATACAGCAGCTTTGGGTCAGACTTGACTCTCGATGCTATGTCTTTTTGTACTGTCGATGGGCCTCCCTCCTTATCTGTGCATATACGTTTCTGGCTCTTCAACTAATCTCTCTGTTTTCCTGGGTCCTTTGTCTTCTGTACTTTTTCCATTCTCTAGCGCACTTAGTTTGTGACTCTCTACACCTTCGGGTAAATCAAGGGTTCGTTCTGGTCTTTCCATTATTTCTATTGCCCTTGGGAACAAACTTTTCCTCTGCCTCGTTGCATTTGTTGTCACATATTCCATTATTTTGTTTACTGATTTTCCTACCAATTCTCTTTCCCACCGAACCTCTTGCAGGAAGTTCCTCATGCCTCTGTAGTCCCCCCTTTTGTAATTTGGCTTTTCCCATCCTACTCCTGTTACCCTCTCCACTTGTAACATTACTATATATTCAAAGCTCAGAACCACGTGATCACAAGCTCCGAGGGGCCTTTCATATATGATGTCCTCAATGTCCGAGCTACTCGGGGTGAATATGAGATCTAATCTTGCTGGTTCATCCTCACCTCTCTCTCTGGTAGTGTTTCTAACATGTTGATGCATAAGGTTTTCCATTGTGTGTACTCACCTATTTGTACTCACCTATTTGTGGTTGCAGGGGTCGAGTCATAGCTCCTGGCCCCGCCTCTTCACTATTTGCTACTAAGTCCTCTCTCTCCCTGCTCCACGAGATTTATCAAACCTAGTCTTACAACAATGTACGGTTCCTGCCTCCACTACGTCGCTTTCTAGGCTATTCCACTTCCTGACAACTCTATGACTGAAGAAATAGTGTGTGTGTGTGTGTGTGTTATAATCATGAGCACTCATGTTACACCTTCCCCGCCAGAGCTACTGACAACGTTCTCGCCGGTACCTATGGTGATAACACAAGCAATGCCTATCAAGACATCTGGGAGAGCATCCACACACAGCGCCACGAGCGGGTCCTCATCTGGGGAACGTGAAGACAGCGGGGCACCCATACACGTCATAGAGCTTGAGGATGATAACACCTTAACTCCCAGAGTGGATGTTACATCCTCATCCAACTTATCACTCCTGAGCACGAGAGATGATGTAATGAACGTTCACTACTTGCTGCCTCCTCCACAACTAGCACATCAGCAGTCCTTGTCCAGGACCGAGACTGGACCTCAAGAGAGATCAAGGTCAAACCCCCAGAAGCAATTATTATCTAACAACAACAATTATACTCAGTCTCATTTACCATCCCAGGATCTTACCCAACTCCAGCCCCTAAACACAACATACAATCTACGACCAAACATGCATACTATCAACGTACCTAACACTACTCCCAATATTCAGTTCCTCTCCCAGTTCCCCAGCTCTATGTCTCACTCTCATGTACTGCCATACATTACCACCATCACGTCACCTCAGTCTTACACTTCCACTTTACCCCAAGTTACGTTTCGTAATACGTTTCTACAACGTACAGGAGCCCCTCGTACTGCAACCTCATACCAAACTCCGACTCCTCCACTAACTTCTGCTCTTATGGAAGTCACAACTCCTGCAAACGATGTCCCTCCTCCACATGACAAACTCTTACACCAAAACATATCACAGGCACGCCTAAATGCAGCAGGTTCCCGAAATAATACCTTACATGAAACTCCACTGAACCTAGAATCCTCTGAAGCGTTTCGACGATTTAAAGATAGTGAACCCGAGGTTAATGTTAGGTTCTATGACAGTGAACCTGTGGTTCATTCTAGATTTAATGAAAGGAAGAACGTTGCTCATTCTAGGTTCAATGAGAGTGAAGCTGGGGTTCACTGCAGATTTAGCGAGAGTGAAACTGTAGTTCAGTCCAGTTTCATTGAGACTGAACCTGCAGATAAACGAGAGCCCTATACCTCATCAAGGCTATATAGGCCTACACAGGCTTACACTCCAGTACTTGCACCCTCACCTACAATTATTCACACTACCCTTGATAACCAAAATCACTTGGAAATGCTTCAATAAAACTTTTTAACTTTTCAATATTCGCGTCTTTTATTATCCACTTTGTTATGGAAATAGTGAGAAATTGTTTAGTTAGTTTACATAACAGACTGTTATTGGTTCACCGTCCTGGAAGACACGACGCTGCAACACGGTACTGGTTTTATCGCCTCAGCTTTGAAGAATTACCAAGTGAATGATTTGTTCTTTCATTGCAAGAGGGACTGATTACCTCAGTCTCCTTCTGATCTTCACAATTCTTCTTTGTACTGAACTGATGAAGCTACTGTATGGCGGAACGTTTCCATAATAAAGATACCCAAGTGTCACACGTGTTAATTTTATCAACTTATCGGTTTCTTGAACCATTTATCTACATAGTCACTTTGTCTAACTTCTTGGGTTATCCCAGGTTCTCTACATATATGCTGCTATGTATGATAATCTATGTAACTGCATTTGTGTATACCTGAATAAACTTATTTACTTACCATTTCGAGATTAAAAGTGGCATCTACACATACCATTAATACACCAATTACTCTGCTATGGAAAACTAGAGGATATAAAAATTGTTTTTTTATTATTATTATCACACTGGCCGATTCCCACCAAGGCAGGGTGGCCCGAAAAAGAAAAACTTTCACCATCATTCACTCCATCACTGTCTTGCCAGAAGGGTGCTTTACACTACAGTTTTTAAACTGCAACATTAACACCCCTCCTTCAGAGTGCAGGCACTGTACTTCCCATCTCCAGGACTCAAGTCCGGCCTGCCGGTTTCCCTGAACCCCTTCATAAATGTTACTTTGCTCACACTCCAACAGCACGTCAAATATTAAAAACCATTCGTCTCCATTCACTCCTATCAAACACGCTCACGCACGCCTGCTGGAAGTCCAAGCCCCTCGCACACAAAACCTCCTTTACCCCCTCCCTCCAACCTTTCCTAGGCCGACCCCTACCACGCCTTCCTTCCACTACAGACTGATACACTCTTGAAGTCATTCTGTCTCGCTCCATTCTCTCTACATGTCCGAACCACCTCAACAACCCTTCCTCAGCCCTCTGGACAACATCTCCACTGCCTCTAGCCTTCTCCTCGCTGCAACATTCATCACCCATGCTTCACACCCATATAAGAGCGTTGGTAAAACTATACTCTCATACATTCCCCTCTTTGCCTCCAAGGACAAAGTTCTTTGTCTCCACAGACTCCTAAGTGCACCACTCACCCTTTTCCCCTCATCAGTTCTATGATTCACCTCATCCTTCATAGACCCATCCGCTGACACGTCCACTCCCAAATATCTGAATACATTCACCTCCTCCATACTCTCTCCCTCCAATCTGATATCCAGTCTTTCATCACCTAATCCTTTTGTTATCCTCATAACCTTACTCTTTCCTGTATTCACTTTTAATTTTCTTCTTTTGCACACCCTACCAAATTCATCCACCAATCTCTGCAACTTCTCTTCAGAATCTCCCAAGAGCACAGTGTCATCAGCAAAGAGCAACTGTGACAACTCCCACTTTATGTGCGATTCTTTATCTTTTAACTCCACGCCTCTTGTCAAGACCCTCGCATTTACTTCTCTCACAACCCCATCTATAAATATATTAAACAACCACTGTGACATCACACATCCTTGTCTAAGGCCTACTTTTACTGGGAAATAATTTCCCTCTTTCCTACACACTCTAACTTGAGCCTCACTATCCTCGTAAAAACTCTTCACTGCTTTCAGTAACCTACCTCCTACACCATACACTTGCAACATCTGCCACATTGCCCCCCTATCCACCCTGACATATGCCTTTTCCAAATCCATAAATGCCACAAAGACCTCTTTAGCCTTATCTAAATACTGTTCACTTATATGTTTCACTGTAAACACCTGATCCACACACCCCCTACCTTTCCTAAAGCCTCCTTGTTCATCTGCTATCCTATTCTCTGTCTTGCTTTTAATTCTTTCAATAATAACTCTTCCATACACTTTACCAGGTATACTCAACAGACTTATCCCCCTATAATTTTTGCACTCTCTTTTGTCCCCTTTGCCTTTATACAAAGGAACTATGCATGCTCTCTGCCAATCCCTAGGTACCTTACCCTCTTCCATACATTTATTAAATAATTGCACCAACCACTCCAAAACTATATCCCCACCTGCTTTTAACATTTCTATCTTTATCCCATCAATCCCGGCTGCCTTACCCCCTTCACACAACAGAGCAAAAAACTAATATGAAGGACCTGGGAGTGGTAATGTCCAAGAATCTCACTTTCTAAGATCACAATATCTGCTAGGAAAATGATAGGATGGATAATGAGAACCTTCAAAACTAGGGATGCCAAGCTAATGATGATTCTCTTCAAATCACTTACTCTCTCTAGGCCATAAGAATTAACAACTGGGCGTCTACACTGCAAACTCAATTGTTTGCAATCCTAATGGTGCTAAAGCTAACCTATGACACTGAGCTTGACTCTGTCATCATTACTGATTATATGTCATCACTAAATGCTCTTGATTCATATAATGACTCCAACAACATGCTCATTGGGGAAGCCAGGTAAAGATACTCAAAAATCAGGGACAAAGGAATTAATGTACAATTGCTATGGATCCCATCACACATTGGATTACTCCTTCATGAAAAAGTTAATATGTTAGCCAAGAAGAGTACCCAGAAGGAGAATGTAGAATATAACTTTGGTATAACTGTCTAGCATTAGGAATAATATTAGGAGAGAAGTAAATAATGAAAATGATTGTTATAGGAATGCTGTTAGAAGCCTGAGTAGATCTATAACCCACTATGATAACATGAACATAGATAAGTATGTTTATGAAGCAACTTGCAATGTGAACAGACTGACTGATGTTGTAGTGGCCAGGCTTAGGCTTGGTTACAAGTACTGACTGACGTTGTAGTGGCCAGGCTTAGGCTTGGTTACAAGTACTGACTGACGTTACTTCTGGCAGTTTGGGAGACACACAGATGATGATCAAATTAAATGTAAATTATGTGATCAGGTATATTATCATTGTCTTGAACACTATGTGCTTAACTGTCCACTTATTGAGGAATAGAGAGATAGACAGTATAATAACCTATGTGACATGTCAAGATATCTTATTAATGAAAATAAGATACCAGATATACTAATCAAATTTCCTAAATTTGCATGTAACAGATAAGTGAGCTGTAGATATGTAGATAAATAAAAACCCATATGTACACCTGTTAACCCTTTTGGAGCCTAGTTCCTAGGCCTTTTATGTATCCATATGCTCTTGCGCTACCGTCCACAGGATGGATATGACCTGCACAATAAACTAGCCACTTCGGTGGCAAAATACAATCTAATCTCTAGGCCAGAATATTTCTTTACACAAACGGCCCCGTTCAAAGGCAGACGAAATTGCAGACCTGGAGAATATACAGAGAACATTCACTGCACGTATAGGTACAATAAAACATCTAAATTACTGGGAAGGGTTAAAGTTCTGTACTCCTTGGAATGCAGGCGAGAAAAACGCATGCTAACATACGCTTTGAAAATTTTAGAGGGATTAGTCTCAAATCTGCACTTGGAAATCACTCCCTACGAAAGCAAAAGACTCGGCAGGCAGTGCAACATATCCCCCCCCAGTGAAAAGCAGGAGCGCCACGAGTACGCTAAGACGCAACACAGTGTCAGGGGCCCAGGACTGTTCAATTACCTCCCAGCATACATAAGAGGAATTACTAATAGACCCCTGGCTGTCTTCAAGGAGCTGGACACCGAAAGTCAGTACCTGACCAGCCGGGCTGTGGTTTGTGCGTTGGTTTGTATGCGGCCAACAGTAACAGCCTGGTTGATCAGGTCTTGATCCACTGCGAGGCCTGGACACGGACCGGGCGCGGGGGCGTTCGCCCCCGAAACACCCTCCACATATTAAAAATTCCCAACAATCCTATAACAAAAGTATTCCATTTCGATTTTTTAAGCACATGCAATTTCATAAACTTGTTTGATAAAATTGGTAAATTGGCAGTTACACAGCCTAAAACCAGCACAAAAAATAATTTCAATTGAGATACACTGGAATTTAAGGTTTGAAGCCAATCAGAAGAGGCATTCTCTAGTTACTATGTGGAACAATTAATTCAATAAAATTAACAAATTGAAATTCACACAGTTCAAAGTGAACCCGAAACTTTCTTATAATAAAGCCCACCAACTGTGAAAGTTTGAAGCCGATCGGAAAATATATTCTCCAGCAAATGATCTGACTCCTATTCCAAATTTAAAATATATATATATAAGTAGAATTTCAAATTTGCAATGACTCGGAATAAACTTGAGCGGCATCATTCATATTATAGAATGTATCATCAATAATATTTTGGGGCTGATCAGAAGAAACATTTCTACTTACTGATTATAAATGAACAATATTTTTTTTCAATAAAATTGGTAAATTGGGACCTATGGCACACAGTAACATGGGGAACTTTGGGTTAATCACAACAGTCGTGAAAATTGGAACCCAAACACATGAGTCAGTCTCGAGTGAAGACAAACTATAACAATTTCAATTTTTTTTTCTTTCTATTTTATTATATTGACAAATCTGCTTATACACAAACTAAACTTAATTGGTACTACTCGAACAATAATAATAATAATAATAATAATAATAATAATAATAATAATAATAATAATAATAATAATATTCTTTATTTATACAAGTATATAATACGACTTATACAGATATAGCTGATTTACTGTAAAGAAAGCCCCTTGTTATACCTGGAGAGGGTTTCGGGGGTCAACGCCCCCGCGGCCCGGTCTGAGACCAGGCCTCGTGGTGGATCAGGGTCTGATCAACCAGGCTATTACTGCTGGTCGCTCGCAAACCGACGTACGAACCACAGCCAGGCTGGTCAGGTACTGACTTTAGGCGCCTGTCCAGTGCCTTCTTGAAGACAGCCAGGGGTCTATTGGTATTCCCCCTCATGTGTGCTGGGAGGCAATTGAACGGTCTTGGGCCCCTGACACTTATTGTGTTGTCTCTTAGTATACTAATGGAGGTCCTGCTTTTCATTGGGGAAATGTTGCATCTCCTGCCGAGTCTTTTGCTTTCATAGGGAGTGATTTTCGTGTGCAAGTTTGGTACTAATCCCTCTAGGATTTTCAAAGTGTATATTATTACGTATCTCTCTCGCCTGCGCTACAGGGAATACAAATCAAGGGTCTTCAACCGTTTCCAGTAATTAAGGTGCTTTATCGTACGTATATTTGCCGTGAAAGTTCTTTGTACATTCTCCAGGTCAGCAATTTCCCCAGCCTTGAAGAAGGCAGTTAGTGTGCAACAGTAGTCCAGCCTAGAGAGAGCAAGCGATTTGAGGAGAATCATCATTAGCTTGGCAATCATAGTTTTGAAGGTTCTCTTTATCCATCCAATCATTTTTCTAGCAGATGTGGTAGATACATTATTGTGGTCTTTGAAAGTGAGATCCACTGACATTATCACTCCCAGGTCCTTCACATTACTTTTTTCGCTGTACAGTCTAGTCTTACGAGACACACTACAGTCTTACAAGACACACTTCAGCATTACAAGACACAGTCTAGTCTCACAAGACACACTAAAGTCTTACAAGACACACTACAGTCTTATAGGACACAGTCTAGTCTTACAAGACACACTAGAGTCTTACAAGACACAGTGTAGTCTTACAAGACAAACTACAGTCTTACAAGACACTCTTCAGTCTTAAAAGACACATTACAGTTATGCAAGACACACTACAGTCTTACAAGACCCAGTCTAGTCTTACAAGACACACTATAGTCTTTCAAGACACAGTTCAATCTTACAAGACACACTACAGTCTTACAAGACCCAGTCTAGTATAACAAGACACACTACAGTCTTACAAGACACTCTACAGTCTTACAAGACACACTATAGTCTTACAAGACACACTACA